>NC_047019.1:12473308-12773308 GCF_902652985.1 Pecten maximus | reverse complement strand
AGTCCCATAACTTTCAAATAAATGCAGTTCAATGCTTAAATAAACACATTTTCGTGTTTCTTTCATCCCACTGGAGGTTGACATAGAGAGAGAGAGAGAGAGAGAGAGAGAGAGAGAGAGAGAGAGAGAGAGAGAGAGAGAGAGAGAGAGAGAGTATATATCAATAATTACTAGGTATGTGGATAAGTTCAGGATGGCTCATTATGGGGCAGGTAGTTTAGGAATGAATAACTAAGGATTAGATGTAAAGAGAAAAGTAAGCTTCGGTTAAGAGCAATCGGAGCAATGAATTGTTCAGGGCGATAAAATGTGCATAGTTAGTGTGAGAGTAGGTAATGGGTAGGTAGACAATGTGTCGTTGGTTAAGATAATGGCAGTTAGGGAGTTGGGAAAACACAACGTCGGTTTTTAGGTTAGTGAATAGATTAGTAAACAAAATGTAAAGAAGAAGCAAGTTGAGGAGATGTTAGCTAAATTGTCTACCTATTTGAAGTCATAGTGTGGAGGAAATGTGAAGAATGTCCTTAATATTAACTTTTCTCATGTGTGAGGGATGACAGAATTACGCAATGTGTGGAGGGAACTACTGATGAAATAAATTAATGAACTACATTTTAATTAATAAATGCGCAATTTCAGCACGTACAACAAAATTATATCAGTTTAAATCATTTTTAGTGATAAAAGGACTGCAAATGTGTCATTTGAATAGATGCATCCACTTATTCAGCTTGCATTCAATTTAAAAGGGACATCCCGGTAAAAACGTTAAAAACCTTTACGTAACTGTTTTGAAATCGTGGCAACACAAACAGACGATAGTTTACAAGGCGATATCTATATTCCATCTGGGTTAGTTGGATAACGATATTATACAGTGGTTTAAATGTTAAATAACACGTTCTGTATATATTACGGCACACATTTATGTGTAAATACGTGTAAACACTGTTGATATATAGTATAGTGACAGTAGCGATGTACTGGTACAGACTGTGTAAATATTACCGAGCTTGTGGAACTATTACCGAGTTTGTGTTAATTTTACCGAGTTTGTGTAAATATTACTGAGATTGTCGTGACCTACTATCAAACAATCAAGCAGAATACGGGCGGCGTCCGTATTACTGCTGTTTTCATGTTTGAACTGTTACAATCTATTGTACTGCTTCCCAAGTTTAATTTTAGGATTGTGTTTGACCCATTTTCCTATTATTCTCTTCATTGCGGAAGCTGTTATCGTTTCCAACCGCAGTCGATTCACATTGGAAGCCATTTTTGTTTCCATGTGTTTTAGTTTGTTGTGCGCATGCGTTTGTCGTATATGTCACAAAATTTGCATATTCAGAGTGATAACCTGTTAATAATTGATAATTGATGTTTTTATGTACATACATCATCAAATTCGTATGGTTATTGTTCAGAAGGTTATTTTTTTATATACCCAACAATATGATAGAAAATACAAAATAAATATTGGTTTACCGTGAGGTCCCTTTAACTTTGTTTCGTTTTTAACTGTATATCTGTATTTTGCATTGACCGCTACATTGACCAATCACGTACTTCATCTTGACCAGAAACGCCACCTGTCGCGTCATATCCGGGGCCAAAACAAAATTAGACGGCTATGCCGAAAAATAGCAATTACACAACCTATGTAACTGGGGTGGGTTAGGTCCCAGGTGGATGACAAAATAGCACAACTCCAAAAGGTTGTTCTCATTATTTATTCAATCCATTTCGGTTCAGTAACCAAATTCCAGATTCAATTCAAGTTCTGTAATAAATACAAATAAAACACAATTAGATCTCACAAATGCAAAACACTTGCATTCATAAATACATCCATGCATTCATACATGTATACATGCATACATGTATACCCACACACACACATACACACATACATACATACATACATACATACATATCCTAGGCCTTATTCATTTAACTAACTTCTAACAATGTATGAAATGCTAGATCAATTAACTACACAATATATGAATGCATCACATCCACAGTATAAGGGGAGATAATCTACCCCTTATCTACATTTAACCTTATATTAATAAATATAATACAGAATTACATTTCCAAGTTACAAATACTTATTTTACACGAAACTACATCATTCATGTACTCATAATAGACATGTACCTGCTATGGGCTGAACTTTCTCTGGCAATCTAATCTTCTGATTAGATCTAAACAGGTTGACCCAGGGCCCTATACACAAATAAAATATACTAATTAGCAAAGTTGCAATAATTAAGGTATCTCCACATAAAATACAATATTGACATTATGTCTTTACAATAATACATTGTATACACTTGATATACACTTGATAGATTATTATGGATTTACAAAATCAGTCTTACAACATTTTGTCAGACTTGTATCAAACCAACATCAAAAATAGACAATTTCATACTATTTACAAGAGTATGTGAAATACATGTTAGTAAAGAATAGAAAGAAAACTTACAGGAGTAGATCACTGAATTTATCTTCCAAAACCACGTCGGAAATCTATCGCCATAACTTTTGAAATGCCGGACGGATGTACAGGTAGAACCGGTACCTTCTTCTTGAACTTCCAGCAGAAAAACTGCCAGATTCAACACAAAGACTTAGACACAAACAATAAAAGTGGAGGGAAAATATAAACCAATAAAAACATATGTACTATCTTATCATAACCAATAAAACCCATGTTGACAATCATGTGACCAACATAATGGTTTGACCCAAAAGCCTTATTACTTACCTGTATATACCTATACAGGTAACAACCTGTATCTACCTATACAGGTAACATACACTCTTCCATACTCACACACACACACATTCCTAGTCACTACAGGTAAACACACACACAAAGACATGCATGGACATACTTGGACAACACACTGCATAGTGATTAGATGAATGTGAGGTGCTGGTGCAATTGAAGTTGATGCTACTTAATAAATGACTAATTACTAAATTAGATAAAATATAACTATATAAATCACCCTGCCACACCTATATGATGTGTATATATACCAGGCATGCGTCTCAGGTCAACACAAATATCTCAAGCCATCGTTGATAGAATAGTAGTAGAATATATGACTAACAAATATACATCATAGTCTCATAGACTGTCACCCGGGTACATGTATTGTACAATATCAAAGTATCAGGAGAAATGTTCAATAGTCAAGCAGATCATTAAAGGTCAATAAAGATATCGATAGCCCTGGTATACTGTATAACTGACAATCTAATTAAAATCTACATGGTCATTATCACTACGTTACATGAACATTTAACAACATCCCATAAGGGGTCACGTCAGGGTGACCTTTTGGATTAGCCAATCAAATGACTACTTCCAGAATCTTGGAAGTGAATTTTACATGTCCGAATTAGCATGACTAGAGTGCATAGCTGTCAATTTGTTTCAAGTCATTTCGTCCCACAAATCATATAGCTATATACGCTGTGCCGAAATGTTTTGCTTCGACGACATCGCCAAATAGACAATTCGCCCTGAAAGTGAAATACACACATATCGGAGGTCATCAGAACGTGACCCTTTATGGGATGTTGTTAAATGATCATGTAATGTAGTGGGAATGACCATCTAGATTTTAATTAAATTGTATAACTGGTATTTTTCGCTCCAGGTAACAAGATATTCGCCCAGTTTTAAATTCGCCCTAAACTACTTTTAAGAAATGTTTTTCCTCGTATACAATCGGAAAATTCCGTTCGGAATTCTCGATACAATTGCACTCGGAACACTCAGGATTTATCAAGTTCCCCCATTTTCTTTTCATTGCATACCCCGCTGAGGTGTGAAATGTACAACGTTTACCTGTTTTCAGATTTACTTTTAGCCTATATTGATTCAAATAGTATCAGATATGCATGAATTGTAAGTTCACCGTGCCGTGACTAATTACTGGCCAGTATTTTATCTTGCTCACTTATAAATCGATGGAAGCCACAAGCGACGTCGAACTCATAAAATTAGCCTCCACACTAATGCTTTTTTGTATGCATCATTTTGAGAAATGACTGGATTTTTTTTTTTTAAAAGTTACTTGGTATTTATAGTTTAAAAAAAAAAAATCAAATAGTTGTTCCCGCGGCATTAACACATGCTAGTATTGTTACATTTTCTCTGGAGTCAGACGTTCTTGATGAAACAACTCGTGCCCCTTTCCTTGCCACTACATTTATTGGGCGGTGCTGGAATTTTTTGCCCGTTTCGTCGCAATTCCAGACACGTTCTGGTTTTGCTGCAATTCCTAACTCGGACACAATTTTGGCCAAATCCTTAAAGAAATTGTGTATCACTGTAGGGTTCATCATTTTGGTCCTGGCAGAGGACAGCGCCTCGGGCTTCCGGAGGGAGAGTTCTGGGTGTCTGGATTTTAATCCTTGCCACCAGGTATCTGCGGGCACACCATTTTTAAAGGGTGTTGGTAATTTAGATGTTCTGCATAGCCTTGCAGTTTTCAACAGAAGCTGTTTTTTGGAAACCCCAAATCCTTTGTTTGATGCCTCTATAGCTTTGGCTACCATGGAATCTTCGAGATTCTTTGGAATCACAGGTTTTCTCCCTGGAACCGAACCCATTTTATATTTGCCATTTTTGTGGTCAAGTATAGTAGTCTTGGGTATCCCAAATGCTTTGCTGGCCTTCCCAAACGACATTCCGTTTTCAACGGCTGTAATAGCCTTTTGTAATTGGTCACTATCGTACCTACAATATATCCCTCTGTTCTTGAACTTAGGCATCTGAAAATTGAAAATAGAAAGGGAAAAGTGATACTTATGAGTTATATTATTATGTATAGATAAAGAATATCCAGCATATTGTTCTTAAGGGAAAGGAATTGCTGTGGATTGCTTCATTGCCATTCTAAAGACACCCACAAACCGGTCTACTTCAGTAGATAGAACCAGTAGGGCCAGTGTATACTCAAATTTATAACACTAGATACGCTTTAGAATATATTGTTTAACTGCTGATAAGAAAATCGTCTAAAATTGTGACACAATATCGGTTGTTCGGAATTACCCTTGTATGCTTTTTTCTTTCACGGTAATTCCGACCGAAATATATCTGCATTTTAATACTAATTCTTCCATATTTTTTTTGGTAGTTTTTAATTTTACTTACATTTCAAGTCCTAAAATTGTCATTAAATTGATTTAAGATAAGCAAAACGCCATATACATACCTTCTAGCTAGTTGAAAAAAAAATCTGGATCGTCAGAGGACAAAGTCAAAAATTCCCGCTATACAACTGTACCTCAATCTTGGTCCGCAAAACGCTCGTAATGTACGTGTTCCGCGTAAGGATATTTACCAGGCATTTTTTCCCCAAAACACCACAATAACAAAGCGTCAACTTGAGGCCGACAGCGAAGCGATAGGACTAGGGCATTAGTTTCCACGCAATTTCTACCAAATTCGGTCGGAGTTACCCGACTGGTCGGATTTACCAGGAGTTCCCCTATATACTAAACCTAGTACGCTATCTTAGCCCATATTCTCGATTTAATTAACGTGATATTGCAATTTTACAAGGCCTAGATTTAGATATAGATTTCATTTCACATGCATAAATTGGAATAAAACACACCTGAAAAGTACGAGGGTATGTTTTGTATCAGACTACAATTGGCCTATGTACGATGTATCATCAAAGGGCGGAAATTAAACGGGGGCAAACATTATCAGAAATACAGTATAACCCCTATTTCATGTCAAGAGAAATGTGGCAAAGTAACCACAAAGAGAAAATGTGTCATGCTGATAAGATGATTAACGCTTCACCAGTCTCATTCTAGTTTCAAACCAAGGGAAACATATATCAATCTCCTAAGTGACCACATAGGGGTAATGGAAATGTTTGATGGATGCGTAAATCACCTTATCAACAAGATGCATCTTTCACACATTTCTAAATTGAAATCAGCTATTGAACAAGTGTAGTACACCTGTTTAAACTGAACATTAAAATAATCTAAAATGGGAATAAAAAATAGAACACAAGTTTGCTTTATCTTCAAAACTAAAAACTAACAATCTTTTAATTTTTTAAAGTTTACACATGATTCACAACTTCATTATTCTTTAAACATTTAACTAAGTATAATGAACGAGTATTCAAATTCACAAGGTGCTCATTAGAAAATACAAAGGTACATTTAAGCTATATCATGATATTTGACACAAATATGGACTCATACTTCTTGACTTACATAATCTTTTAACAGGGTTTGATAAATGAGTATGGTAGGCCTTATGTAGATTAATATCAACAATGTAAGAATTGATATGGGCTTTTTTAAACATGATATCACATCCTGAGTATTGGTTTTAAAACATACCATAAAAACATTAGAAATGTAGAAAAGTTTCAATAGACATGATTGTTTACACAGATAGCTAATTGTGTTTCTGTTTTCAAACTTAGAATATTTAACGATAGAGCACCATCAGACAACAAATGAGCAGTTATTTGAAATTGAACGCGATATGATAAATGAGTATTTTAAGAGTCTCAAGGTAGTTAATTTGTCTAAACCCTATCATGATAATTTACATAAACATTTAAATTTCTAAACTAACAAATTCAATATATCATACTAACAATAATCAACCTCCATCATCCTTTAAACGGGTATAATATGTGAGTATTTTAAGGTACAAGATGATTATTAGCAATGTAATTAAGATATATCATTCTGTTTGACGCAAATGTTTTAAGTTTCAAAGCTAACAAATTGAGAAATCGGTATCTTTGAAAAAATTAACATGAACAATGTAAAACAAGTATTGTTGTTTAAAACATAATTAGACAAACTTGTAAAACTTCAAACAAATTATCAATATCCTCAACATTTAAAAACATTCTAACCTTAAAGTCAATCATGTGCATCTAATGGGAAAACATGCTGTGCTTGCTATTGTAAATCTGTTCATTGTACATTGATACCCAAGATCATTAAATGAAACCATGCATAAAATGGCATTTATCAACATTTTCAAAGGATATGGACTGACCATTGTAAAGGGTATCCTTACAGAGAAAAATTCGCAACCTTTACAAACTTTTGACACGTGCATCCAACTGGAACGATTCCGACCACTAGTAACTGGCCACTATTAATGTTATAATGCATACACCCCAAAACTAAAGCAAACTAGCCACATTGGATATCAACGTTCAAATGATCAACATGTTATATCACGCCATACTAACTTTATTTGCAGTAACCATTATTGGAATGGTTACAAAACTTTTACAAAGACAGAAGAGGGACGCAAGACTCAAATCGAGCCTCAAATATAATTTTAAAATGCGTTCGTGAAAGTTATGATAAAACGTCATCAGGCAAACCCCTGCATGTCTCCTGCCATCATACCACGGATTCATGTCGAGCATATCCAACTGTTAGGTAAGAAACCTTCATTTTTGAAATGCTTATAAAGTAAACAGTGTTAACAGTGTTAACAGTGTAAATAAAATAATTTTCAATATTATATATATTACACTTTTGAAAATGTTTTGAGTATATGAGCACCAGAAAAAACCGGTTTACACCAGTAATAATTTGCATAAAATTGTTAGGAATGTTACAGGTTAACTAATTAAAAATAAAAATGTATAGATATTTTCATTATCAGGACAAAATAAGGTAGATTGTAACAAACTTTTATGATAAAAAGAGAAAACCTTTGAGATATTGAAAACAAATTTAGATATTTCAATCATTAGGTTATGACGAGCGAGATTTTTACAAACTATTTATAGGAAAAAAACGTTGCATACAATAAAGCCAAATATCAACTTTAAAACGTTATGGGTATATCAGCACAATAATTCAGTGTGAATAGAAATACTCTAAGGATTACTGATGGAGAGGAAAATACCGGTTTACACCAGTAATGATTTGCATACAATTGTTAGGAATATTACAGGTTAACAAATTGAAAAGCAAAAAACTGTATAGATATTTTAGGTTATGCAAATAAAACAAAAATGTATTTTCCCTAACTATATAAAAAAGATGTTTTAATGTTGTGTTAGGCATTTTAATTATACACTTTTACTTTTCATAACAACATTTGTGAAAAAATATCAATTTTGCTAAATGCTTATAAAAAACTAACAATGCAAAAGTTTTTTTTTTTTTTTTTTTTTTTACAAATTTTAAGAAATAAAACATGATATTCAGTAAAGTAAAGTTTTAAAGAAATGATTTAAAAATTTACCAAACTCAATTTGTAAGTGCACAATAGGCATATATCAATGTTGATTATAATGTTATACACATAATAAAACTTAAGTAAAAATGTTTTGAAAAAAAAAAAAAAAAAAATATTAACACATACAACAGTTCTAATAAACAAGTTTAGTCTAGTAATATATCATTCACACATATATGAGGCCGTTTATCTGTTACTATCTGTTATACAAAAATGGCAACTCAATTCACTTTTTGTTCTCTTTGTCGTCGGAAAGGTACCCTGACTATACTATCCTCTGACGAGGATGATCCTACCCTGTCCACTTCCTTGCAAGTGGTGACAGAGCTGCTCTTAGGCTCCAAATGTTGCAATGTTTATGCAACAGTACCAGGTATGGCTTCGGATTCTTGACTTGGAGGCGGAGTGATTGGTAGAATGGCTGGGCTGGAGGAGTAATCGTATACATGACATCAAGCTAATGTTCTGAGAGAAAAAAAAAAGAGTATATTTTTTAATTGAAATAGTAAAATTAAACAGATTATACATGTATATAACATGCAAATTTTATTATGATATATCATCCTTGTGTTAGATATATGTAAATCTATTTTTGGAAACATATTTACATCGTCAATACATTTTCACGTGAAAATAAAATGAGAGATAACTTTTCTAGTTTACAGTATTTATATATACATGTTCATGTACACTTTAACACTAGCCCTCCACCTCTGGGTTGCAAGTTCGAAACCTACGTGGGGCAGTTGCTAGGTACTGACCGTAGGCCGGTGGTTTTTCTCCGGGTACTCCGGCTTTCCTCCACCTTTAAAACCTGGCACGTCCTTAAATGACCCTGGCTGTTAATAGGACGTTAAACAAATACAAAGAAACCAAATCATGTACAGCGTTAAAAACATACCTAAATGCCGAGGTCTTAGGTTATATTGGTGCCTTATAGGCCTTAAATTATAATCACGTTTCTAATTTGAGCACTTTCAACGGAAGTTTCAGATAGAAATTACGCAAGAAAATGGAAATGTATTGAAAAGAAGCCGTTATTCTCAAACAGAGAGGGTGGAAATTAGTGGTAAAGTTGACGCCGAAAGTAAAGGTAAAATGCTCTAATTTTGCTCATAATTTTAAAGATTTTATATACATTAAATATTTTTTATAGTAATTGATATTTTATAATTTTCATTTCTATTATTTTACATACTTTCCAAATTTATTTGTATTATTTAATTATTGTAATTCTTTTTTTTTATCGTTTCATATATATTAAACATAAACACGTTTTAGATAAGCATTTCATCAGTAGCTGTCAGTAAAATGTGTGTAGATGCAATCCTCAAATTTCACATTACATACATAACATTACATAACATTACATACATAACATTATATACATAACATTACATATCAATACATACATAGCATTACTTAGCATTTCATACATAACATTACATAACATTTCATGCATAACATTACATACATAACATTACATAACATTACATACATAACATTACATAACATTACATACATAACATTACATAACATTACATACATAACATTACATAGCATTACATACATAACATTACATAAAATTACATACATAACATTGTATACATAACATTACATACATAACATTACATTATTGTAATTCGATCTTTTTCATTATTGGGTTTTATTTATTTATTTTTTTTTTATTTTTACTTATTTTCTGATTATTTTTATCCTATTTCCTCCATTTTTATATTGACAAACTTGAATGACTTGTGTAATTTTCAGACCGTAAATTTAAACCTTTGAACATCTGTTAACATCTTCACTCAAGCTCTAGCTTTGATTGATATGAACTGTTTTATTTCATTACCAATATTTTTAGATTGATGAAACCTAAAAAAAACCCCAAAAACCCGAGGAAATGTAAACACCTACAACAGTTCTAATAAACAAGTTTAATGTAGTAGAATTATATCTTTTTAACATATATGAGTCTGTTTATCTGTTACTATCTGTTATACCAAAATGGCAACTCAATTCGCCGTTTGTTCCCTTCGTCGTAGGAAAGGTACCCTGACATCTGACGAGGATGATCCTACCCTGTCCACTTCCTCGCCAGCGGTGACAGAGCTGCTCGTGGGCTCCAAATGTTGCAATGTTTCTTCAACAGTACCAGGTTTGGATTCGGATTCTTGACTGGGAGGCGGAGTGATTGGTAAAATGGCGGGGCTGGAGGAGTGTTCATATACATAACATCCAGCTGATCTGAAAGAAAAAATAAATTCAAGTATATTTTTTTAACTGAAATAGTAAAATTAAACAGATTATACATGTATATAACATGCAATTTTTATTATGTCTTCATTTCATCACTTTTTATATGTGTTAGTTCTATGTAGATCTATTTTTGGAAATATATTCACATCGTCAATACATTTTCAAGTGAAATAAAATGAGAGATATTTTTTTCTAGTTTACAGTATTTATACATGAACAGCATAAAAAAATGCCGAGGTCTCAGGTTATATTGGTGCCTTCTAGGCCTTAAATTATAAAAACGCCTTCTAATTTACATAGGCCTTTTGGCTTCTTCCATGAGCACTTTCAACGGACATTTCTGATAGAAATTACGCCAGAAAATGGAAATGAATGAAAAGAAGTCGTTATTCTCAACCAGAGAGGGTGGAAGTTAGTACCAAAGTTAACGCCGAAAGTAAAGGTAAAATGCTCTAATTGTGTTAATAATTCTGCAGCTTTTATAAACTTTTAATTTCTAGTTATAGTATCTAATATTTCCTAATTTTTATTTGTGGTGTTTTACAGCATTTCAATTTTTTTTTTCTTGTAATTCTTTTTTTCCCATTATTGTGTATTATTTTACTAATTTTCTGAACATTTTCGTCCAGTTTTATATATTGTCAAACTTGAATGACTTGTGTAATACTCAGACCGTAAATTAAAATCTTTGAATATCTGTATATTACTTCTCTCCAGCTTTAGCCTTAATTAATATGAACCGTTTTATTTCATTACAAACATTTTAAGGTTGATGTAACCTAATTCACCGCGGGAAACGGTTAAAAATATGTCCACATAAACCGGAATGGTTATACCCTCAGCCTGCATTATGAAGAATTTGAAGAATTATGCCTTGTCAAAGAGGCAATAATTTGAGACAACTCCATCATCTGGACGAGGTAAAATAAAATCGATCCGGTTGTAAAACGGATATACTTGGAATATATCATTATTGCATCACTGTTAATGTTGTCCTCCATTTTATAAGCACCTTAACTTCGACACTAATTTTCCACATTTTTACACATTGTCTTCTGTATAACAATTGCACTCTCTTACCGAATGAACATTTTGATGGATTCTACCCGTTTCAACTATTTTCTTGAAAGCTACTAATACCTGTTTTGCGGTTTTATTTCCCATAGGTTCTACCCATAAAAAGCGAATGAACACATCGATGACCATAAAGAAGAACTTTACACTGGAGTTTTGCTTTAAAAATGATGTCATATTGCTCGAATGGTTCGCCAACTTCTTCACGTGCGCGCCTAAATGACCATGTTACATGGTGTATACTATAATCGTCGAGGCTTTGAGTATACCGGCTAATCGTGTGTAAAACTGGAGAGTCAATTCCTTGCTATTTCAGTTTTGATGTACTTACTTAGGGCTTAAGAATGTCCTACCTTATTAAAGTTGTTATAAATGTCATCAGCTCTTTGTTTTTCTTGATGTGTCAACATTGTCTGTAACAAATAGGTACTGTTAACGTAAGCATATCGATAATATCAGTTTCTATACTAGTGTCTAAAAGTATGTTCCTTTACACATATTGATGAAATGCTTAAAAAGTAGCTCAACAGTATATACTTGCTGTTTCGGAAGTCTTCACATAAATGAATAAAAATGGTTAGCGTTTCCATTTTTATAAAATGACAAATAGGTTTTGAGAACATGAACATCTATGTCATAACAAAAATGGAATATAAAGAGGACCAAAAGTGTCGACAGTAAAAATACATAATTAATTGGTTAAATTGACAAAATGCTCACGTTGACAACATACTAATACAAAAATAACAACAGAACACAATGCTTAATCTTTAAATATATACTAAACTTGACAATACTGATGTCTCTACATAAATTAATAAAAAAGTTACGGGTTTATGAAGCGATTATCTAAACGCTGCATAAATTCAATCATTTGATCTATCTGTTTTCTCGACATGGTTTTTTCAGTTTCATATTTCACCATTCGGAGCTTGACACATCTGAAATATACATGTAATATACATTCTGATTTCGATGGGAACATTCCAACAGTTTACTTCTTCTATGTTTACTGCATCAAATGATTGTTGATATGTGTTGAAATTATACACAAAATTAAATAAAGAGTCCATTTACTCAATAAATGGCTGTCTGTCCTCCATACATTCAAATATGAACATCATACAATGTTAGTCTGGTAAGGTTTACTTTTTTTCACAAACTTCAAAATTCTTCAGTTATAAAAGTTGTTTCACATATTCTTCAGAGCGGAAACGTTCATCTTCCTTTAAATATTGTTGCAAGTGTGACGGTTCACGTGACTGAATAGTAAATTGGTGCCATAGTTTGTCTACTTCCAACTGTTGACGGTTGACAAGGCTTTATCGAAATATAGATCTACTATGACTTCACTATCAAGCATAACACAGGCATGTCATTCCTGGTTAGCTTGTTCTTCTATACATCCTTTACATACAAACAACTTCGATATAACTTAATTAACGCTTAATGTATAAGCTAGACATAACAAGTTTTTAACAATCTTATAAGCTTTTTCCTCTGTGTGATTTCTCATATAAGCATGGAGTCTCTTCTCATTTGTATCCATCATGCAGAAATGCTATCGACTATATGCTCCTTTAACGTGATAAAAAAATCAAGTAATGAATCGTCATAGAAAAATCATTCTTCTTCTTCTTCTTCTTCCCAAAGTTCTTTTAATTTTTTACTAATTGCATGATATGTTGGTCTTTTATTTTTTCCAAGTCGTACGACCAATCTCTCTCTGTCAGATTCTTAATATCGCAATAATGTACCCTGTAATATCTACACAGTACTCGTGAAAGTCTACTTCAGTTTTAAAGGGAACAGCCAACCAATTAAAAAAATACTTATTAACATGTAAGCATTTAAGATTTCTGAGAATTTTTACTGCGCAATTTACCCATTTTCAAAATGGCTACCCTGGAAAACAATTTGAGCTGAAGGACCCAACTTTTTTTTGATAACGTGTTATACGAGACCCTAAACTTTTGTTATAAACCATAATTGCCATATTGAATTCAAGAATTTTAATGATATACTCCAAAACGTTAACATTAAAGTCTATGAAAAAAAAGATTGGTTGGTCCCTTATAGTCACGTCATTTGTAAATATACACAATCTTTCAACCACCTACTATTTTCGATTGCGATAGAATCGTTAGATGCCAAGGATGCTAATTACACACCACACATAAAACATGTGACTTATAGCACCTTCGTCCAGAATCGATAAAATTCGTTACGGATGTGTTTGTTTGCAGCTAGGATTATTTGTTTGGCCTGTTTTGAAATGTTTGCATACGATTTTCACTTTAAATCATTGACTGATTTACTGGTCAAATGAAGTATGAAGTGAAGATACTATCTGTTGCAATATCAGACAAATTAACGCATAAAATCAAATATGAACTGTCAACTTTCCGATAGAAACACTACCTTTTTCAAATAGCCTCCTGTTATTTGACCAATTTTCCCGACTTCTTTTTAACAAATTCTCGGCTCACCTTTAACTTTTTTCAAGATGACTTCTTGTGTAATACCTTGACTATGATGTATATTTGTGAGAGTCATCTCTCCATGTCTATTCTATCAACGACCGCTTCAGCCCTTTGTGTCTTAAACGTGTGCCTGGTATATATATACCTCATATAGATTGTGTCTATTTTCAATTAAATACATGTTAAGTATTGCATGTTCCTCAGCACATTGCGTAATACTGCACACTATTAATGCATGTGCAATACTCCACACTATTAATGCATGTGACCTGTGTACATTCTTTGCATTCCCCAACACTATATATTGTACACAATGTATCATAAGACCTAAGGTATCCTTTTTTGCATAATATTGCGTCATCAGACCTTGGTCAAGGCCACTCTACACCCCTGCACACAAAAGGCCAGACCAGTAAAACCCTCCTACTATTAACTCAAAGCAATATTTTCAAATCACCTGACTTTTTCGAACACAGTTGTTTTTCGAATGTTCGTTTTATAATCTACATTGTATACCAGTTCAATAACCCGTCAGGCACAATAGTATATGACCGACAATGGAATGGGCCCTTTAGAATCAATGCAGGTAATAAATGAGTCACCGTCTACTAGGGAGAAAGTCAAGAGATGTAACCCTAGTGCACCACATACTGGCATAAATTGCCTGACTAGCCAATCATCAGCGAACAACAAATTGTAAATAAAAAGAAACTTCCGGTGATGGAGTGGTATATTATGTCATTGATTTACATGTAATACCAAGCGACAATCCATTATTTTCGTCCTAACTCCTATCCTCTACTTTACTTCACCTCATAAACCCTTTCCAGCCCCCTTCCTATTAAAATATTTTTTGTAATATATTATACTCTTTCCGCATATATTTATACTTACCAATTCTTATTTATAACTGCAATATTTGGTTTGATACAAAAATCTCGCCTCTCTCTCTCTCTCTCTCTCTCGCAAAACCATGCTTAAACTTATCGGCCAATGAGGTGGTGTTTCACGATGGTTTGGGTGGATGGGGGTGGGGGGTGGGGGGTGGGGGAGATGATACAATGTATGTTAAATATTCTCATTCTTTACTTGAATATGAATGTAGACTTATGTTTCTCTCTTAATATGCCTATTTATGGGGAATAATTATCACTGCTCTTAGGTTTGCGGGGAAGTCGTAATTATCTCTCTATAAAGTCGTCTTGTAGGGATTATTACCCATGCTTCTTCAAGCTCACTTCTACGGCAGCGTGAGAGAATGAAATTTGCTAATTGTTCTAAAAATAGCACATTTTCAAATTTTAGCGGCAACTTACACATTTTCGCATCCGGATTCTTTTCAAATACTGCTTGGATTTATGGGGAATCAGAGGAATCCCCATAAGACCGATTATTCCCCACAATGTTGGTCAAATGTCTAATTATATTCCCCATATGCATGGTATTGCGAGCTCTCTCTCTCTCTCTCTCCTCTCTCTCTCTCTCTCTCTCTCTCTCTCTCTCTCTCTCTCTCTCTCTCTCTCGAGAGAGAGAGAGAGAGAGAGAGAGACTTTTGACGTCCAATACGGTTACGATGAACGATGAAAACAGTGTATAAATGATAATTGATCATGGTTGTATAGGTGGTGTATTGATATTGATTTATTATTGTATGATGGTGATGATTATGATTACGACAGTAATTATGACGTAACGTAGTGATATGTCGTAGCGTCTAAAATGTTGATGATGTTGTGATAAAATGCTGATGTAGTGATACAATGATGAAGGGATGAAATGCTGATGTAGTGATACAATGATGAAGGGATAAAATGCTGATGTAGTGATACAATGATGAAGCGATGAAATGCTGATGTAGTGATACAATGATGAAGGGATGAAATGCTGATGTAGTGATACAATGATGAATCGATGAAATGCTGATGTAGTGATACAATGATGAAGGGATGAAATGCTGATGTAGTGATACAATTATGAAGGGATGAAATGCTGATGATTTAATGATGAAATGATGATGTAGTGATGAAATGATGTAGTGATGAAGTGATGATGATGATGATGTGGTGTTTTTACTAATTCTATGATATGTTGGTCTTTTATTTCTTCCCAATCGTACGCCGATCCTCTCTCTTTGTAATATCTACACAGTACTCGTGAAGTGTACTCCAGTGTTATAGTAGTGTCATTTGTAAATATATACATTCTTGTCAAAAGTTATGGTACTATAATTCTGACAGGTTGCAGATGAAAAATTTTGTCCAATAATTCTCATAAAATTGCAGACAAATGTTATGGTCCTAAAATTCCCACAGGATTGCAGACATTATGGTCCTATAATTCTCATAGGATTACAGAATAACGTTATGGTCCTAAAATTCTCATAGGATTGCAGACAAAATTATGGTCCTAAAACTATCACAGGATTGCAGACAAAATTATGGTCCTAAAACTATCACAGGATTGGAGACAAAAAGTTATGGTCCTAAAATTCTCACAGGATTGCAGACAAAAAAATATGGTCCTAAAATTCTCACAGGATTGAAGATGAATAACACGCGTCATAGGACAATAACTTCCCGTAGAAGGCAGTTTTATGCTGAGATATTATTAAATCTATCATTTTAAAGCACACATTTAACATTATTATTATTATTACGTCCATTATTTTAATTAATGGTGAGAATGGTTGTGTTGTACACCCGGTGAATTGTAGTACCTACATGTACAGTGTATGGCATTGTTTGTGACGAAGAGGAAATAAGAATTAAAAAAAAATATCATTGATAACATCAAATCAATAACGTTTTACACTTTGACTCACACTGTAGACACTAGTACGAGGAAACATACAATCTGCAATAAAGGTATGCTAAATATACCTGGTAACATGCGCATGTTTATAAAGAATACGATCTCATGGAGTGAACGCGTTATCGTTGGAAAGATATCTGTCTAGAATGCTGTGTTACTTGTGTAATATCCTGAAGAGAGGTGACTGGCCATTGGAACAATAACAACATGGGGTAAGTTCACTTAATTAAAACAATTCACTTTTGCAGCAGCGTACATGTGTAAGCAAGACGTGCATGTCATGCCAGCAATGTCTTTTGGCTAAGAACAGTTAAGATGTTTTGTCGTTCTCAAACCCGGAAACACTGTGTATTTAAAAAGACGCCAATTTTTATGTCGACCTGTCAGTGTAAACTGCAAAACTTCTGTTTTGTTTATGTTGTTGTTGATTTGAGAATTTATATCTTGACCAAAAATGGCAATCATAACAATATGCTTGAGATTGGTATGTTTATGTTGAAAAATAAACCTTTCAGTTATCTAATAAATTGCCCAGTGGAAATATGTCGGATATTTATCTTATGGCTGATACCTTTTTCTAATTTCAGAAAAGGAAACCAATATATTCTAAGTGGAATAATAATACTCACAATTTGCGTTTTGATGATATATTTAACCGGAACAAGGTGGCGTTTCGGAGCATTCGGTTGGCCTCGATACCATATGAACCTGGATCAACCTGCCTTTTTGATAAAAGAACTATCCAGTTTGAAGTATATTAAATACTACAATAAGCCGGGATGGGTGAGTGGGAAAGAGTTTGAAGGCTGTCACTACTCATGTAAACTGGTATCGAATCTAACTTTCTCCTCTGCAGAGGTTGTTATTTTCCATGGACCAAATTTAAAGGTATCAAATCCACCTAAGAAAATACCTGGTCAAATTTGGATTATGCATGGGTTAGAATCTCCGTGTTACTATCGGAGTAGCTTATCACAATGGAATAATTTGTTTAATTGGACATTTACATATAGAAGAGATTCAGATATATTATCAACATACTCTGGATTTCAAAATACTCCCAATGAAATAACATCAAACAGATTATCGGCGCAGTGGATGACCAAAGACAGGGCCACTGCCTGGATAGTTTCTCACTGTGCAACACAAAGCAAAAGAGGACAGTACGTAGATTTTCTCCAAAATACTACCAATATCCACATGTACGGTAACTGCGGAAAATACAAATGTTCCAAATCAAAGGAAACTCACTGCATGGAACTCCTTCAAAACCATTACAGGTTCTACTTGGCATTTGAAAATTCTTTATGTGTCGATTATGTCACTGAGAAGGGATTTAAAACATACTTTCATTCTCCGAGTACCATTCCAGTGATGAGAGGAGGATTGAATTATTCCATTTTCTTTCCGCCTGGATCGTATTTAGATACGAAGGACTTTGATAGCGTCTACAAATTAGGTAAAGCGATTAATGCTAACATGGTGGAAAGTAGTAAAATGAAGCAGTTTTTTTCATGGACAAAATCTTATTCCATTGATAGAGAATTATTGCACAAGAACTGGTGTTCCTTATGCGAACAGATTCATAATGCGGAAACTCATAAACGTTTGTATGCAAATATAAATAATTGGTTAAATGACAAACCAAGATCGGGGTGCAGGTCACCTAGCGACCTGCCGAAATAGACATTTGTTTTGTTTTGTTAAATTCTGTTGTAGTTAGTCTGACGTTATCTTGATAGAGTACGCTGATACGGACTGTGTACGCGTAGTAACAAACCACAGAACGATAGGGAAAAAGTTCATTCGGAAGTGATTTATCATCTCCACGTCGGTCGCGTCGGTGTACCTAAATTTTAATTTTTTTTCCATTGGTTCATCGCCAGATTTTACCTATCGGCTATTTGTGCCATCTGTCTCATAATTTAACATGGACAAGTGGGATCATGGGAATCCACTACACAAATGTGTATATATTTGAGACAGGTCCTTTGAAATGGTTCTCTCTTTAATTGTTTTAGTATTTGTGTTCCTATTACTGAGTTGAGTCCAAGATTTGTGTTTGGTCAGTTAAGTGGTCATTGGGCAGATAAGGGTCCGGTGTCTGGAGTATTATTAGATAGGAGTAACATTATTGGAGTATTTAGACTAATGTAATTATTAGACCATAACCATATCAAATATGAATAGGCATTAGCTCAATCTGGAATGATATATAAATATTATGTGATCATTTTCAAAGGCTGGTTTATATACAATGTATGGATTATCACAGCCGGATTTAAATCCTTATTGGATTGGATATGAACAGGTGTGTTCCCCCAGGCTCTGATATCAGTAGGTATATGGTTATTATCTATTTATAGGCTGTTCTTAGTCGTGTACATAATTAAAGAACATATTTATGATGTTATTCGATTAATTATTGGATTGTGTTAGTAGTTTTGGTTAAGTAAGTGATGTCACTATTTCAGAATAGTTTTGATCTCAATATATAAAGGCCTGTTAACTTACAGTAGGGAGCTGGGATGGAGTTTTCTGGAGATAAATGACAGAGATATTTAGGGAGACAAGGCGGGTGCTGATGAGACTATTAGAAGGTATTATCAATAGAGAGACTTTAAGGTTTTGTGTACCGAGTTTGGGAAAAGATTTTAGAAAAGTGTCGAGAAGTTTTGCTTAAGTTTCTTTCGTAGTTTAGTAAGTAACGTTTTTTGTTATACAGTTGTTTCAATTACTAATTATAGTGATTCATTTTAGTTGCTTCTGAAGGAAGTTGTGTGCTTTCTTTTTAATATTGTTGGGATTTGATTGGCTTGATTTGTTGACATTTTATTTTGAAATTATTCGTGACCTCCTTCTCTTGGACTGGAACATACATTTTAACTCTCGAATGGCGAGTACTATGAATAAAACAGATATTTCAAACTTTTGAAGGAATTTGACTTATATGAGTTTGTTTTTACCGTATTTAATATTGTAACGATTCAGTTTCAGAAGTGCAGGTGAAATTCATATGAAATTGAAGAAAAAAAAAATACTCTCTGCTTTCTGAGAAATAGCAGTAATAAAACTGCAACCTATCGACAGTTTTGTTTAGTGAAGTGTGATATCCGTCGTAGCCACATTTTTCGGTATTAACCTACCATCAGGATGTCAGAAAATTATTTTTCTCCCCAAGTAATTTTTCGTGCACTGAAAAGTCGGGGCTATGGCGATATATTTTCGGTTGGCGTCGTTTCCCACATTATTCGGCGACTGTGTTTGTTAAAACAATACGTGTATATACATGCAATGGTCAAAACTTCACAAATTGAATCAGAAGTTGCAGCTGGTAATAGCCATTTCAATACATCCCGTACTTAAAATTCTGGTGAAAATTAAAATCACCATCGAGTGTTGACCTTCAATGAACCAAACTTTCTTAAATGTCAATAATGTTACAGATATATCAACATATTCTCAACAACCTTTAATCTCCATTTAAGATATGCTTATGATATGACACGATGTTTTTCCTGTCGAAATAGACATTTTTCGTTTTATTGTTTTATTTTGGTTACAGTCAGGGAATCGTAGTTAGTCTGACTGATTAGTGACATCGTGATAGAGCACGCCTACCATAGTATGTATCTGTTTGTATATCTGGTAACAAACTACAGAAAAATAATCCTTCTTTTAAGATATACTGATTTGTTTTTTTTCACTTTGAGCGTGCAACCTGTTATATTTTTGTACTATCAACAAGAGACACAAGAGTGATCTTGAAGCCCTCCAATAAAAATTCGCAAATGGTTATTTGCAAGATTATGTAATGTTCCTTTCTCTAGTTGCCTCATTTCTCGTCATATTTACTTCTTTATATGTATATCATATTGGCAAAATATTACTGTTCTTTAGTTCTTAACATCTTATTTAAGACCATGTATATCTAGTAATAACAAATGACATTTGAAACATCCATGGACTCATTTCTATGAAATTATTATTACAATTTAAATTCATCTATCTAAATCATCAATGTTTATTCGTTTTCATATGAAAAACTAACACAATCTACAGGTACAATACATACGCATTCTGACCTAGATCTGGCCGTCCCAAGTACTCTAGAAATGACGACAGAACCGTCTTTTCACCCGGCACTCATTACGTAAGAATGTGAAGATGGTGTGGCAGACACCTGGTTCCTTGTTCATCGTTAAAATAGTTACTGGAAGGGGAACATTTCCGTGTTCCCCACATCCCACTTTAAGTGCACACGCATTCTGACTAAGATCCGGCCGTGCTAAGTACTCTAGAAACAATAATAGAACAGGATTTTGTCCCGGCACCATTCCGTAAGAATGTAACGATGCTTGCGCTGACACGTGGTTCCTTGCATACCAAGAAAGTGGTGACCGGAATGAGCCCATTTATGTGTTCCCAAAATCCGACTCGAGATGTACACGAATTGTCATCAAGATCCAACCGTCCTCATTACTAAAGAATGGTGACAGAACCGTCTTTTCAGCCTTCACTATTCCGTAATAATGTGAAGATGCTGTGGCGGACATGTGGTTCGAATTCATTGCCCATCATTAAAATAGTTACCGGAATGAGTACATTTCCTTGTTCCCACATCCCCCTTGAGGTGCACACGAATTCCGACTAAGATCCGACAGTCTTAAGTACTCTAGAAATGATGACAGAACAGATTTTTCAGCCTTCATTATTCCGTTAGAATGTAACAATGCTGCCGGGGACACGTGGCTCCTTGTCGACCATAAAAATAGTTACCGGAATGAGTACATTTCCTTGTTCCCCACATCTTACTCGAGATAACACGAATTCTGACCAAGATCCGACCTACTAAGTACTCTTGAAAGTATGCTAGAACCGTTTTTTAACCCGACACCATTCCGTAGGAACGTGAAGATGCTGAGGCAGACACGCGGTTTCTTGTCCATCATTAAAAAGGTAACGTGAATGAGCATATTCCGTGTTCCCCACATCCGACTCGAGATGTACACGAATTCTGATCAAGATCTGACAGTCCTAAGTACTCTCGAAATGACGACAGAACCGACTTTTCAGCCTTCACTATTCCGTAAGAATGTAACAATGTTGCCGCGGACACGTGGTTTCTTTTCCACAATTAAAATGGTTACCGGAATGAGCACAATTTCGTGTCCCAACATTCCTTTAGAGATTACTCGAATTCTGACCAAGAACAGTCCTAAATACTCTAGAAATGATGACAGAACCGTGTTTTTATCCGGCAACTTTCCCTCAGAATGTAACGATGCTGCCGGCGACACGTGGTTACTTGTCCACAATTTAAATGATGACCAGAACGAGCACATTTCCGTGTTTCCTTCATCCCCCTTGAGGTGCACACGAATTCTGACTAAGATCCGACAGTCCAAATTACTCTAGAAATGATGACAGAATCGACTTTTCAGCCTTCACTATTTCGAAGGAATGTAACAATGCTGCCGGTGACAGGTGGTTTCTTTTCCACAATTAAAATGGTTACCGGAATGAGCACAATTTCGTGTCCCTCACATTCCATTCGAGATGTACTCGACCAAGATCCTACAGTCCTATATACTCTAGAAATGATGACAACCGTGTTTTTATCCGGCAACTTTCCCTCAGAATGTGACGATGCTGCCGGCGACACGTGGTTACTTGTCCACAATTTAAATGATGGCCAGAATGAGCACATTTCTGTGTTTCCTTCATCCCCCTCGAGGTGCACACGAATTCTGACCAAGATCCGACAGTCAAGTACTCTAGAAATTATGACATTACAGCTTTTTGTCCCGGTGTAACGTTGAAAATGGACCCCCGTGGAAAATGGAACCCGGTTCCATTTTCAACGTTGAAAATGGAACCGGGATGCCGTGGAAAACTGACCCTCCTGCTGAAAATGGACCCCATCAGGTCTCTCTTTTCCACGTGTAGCCTGTTGAAAACGGAACCCGTTGAAAAGTGAGGCACATGTACATGTTTCTCTGAATAATAGCACTGTTATAAGATGCAAGTCTGTATACAAGCATACAATTTTGATCGATATTGATTAACATTTCGATCTTTGGTGACCCATATAATGACCTTTGGTATATCTTCAAACTGTAGTATAATATGCATATAAAATGTATACAATATTGATCAACATTTGTAAAACATTTGACCTTTGACCTTTGGTGACCCATATTATGACCTTTGGTATAACTTATCACTGTTATCAGATATGCATATCACATGTAAACGATATCGATCGACGTTGGTTGATAATTTGACCTTTGACCTTTGGTGACCCATATAATGACCTTTGGTATATCTTCAAACTGTAATAGAATATGCATATAAAATGTACACAATATTGATCAACATTTCACCTTTGACCTTTGGTGACCCATATAATGACCTTTGGTATAACTTATCACTGTTATCAGATATGCATATGACATGTACGCGATATTGATCTACATTGTTTGATAATTTGACCTTTGACCTTTGGTGACCCATATAATGACCTTTGGTATATCTTCAAACTGTAATATATGCATATAAAATGTACACAATATTGATCAACATTTCACCTTTGACCTTTTGTGACCTATATTATGAACTTTGGTATACCTTATCACTATGATTAGATATTCATCTAACACGTACACGATATTGATCGACATTGATTGGCGATGTGACCTGTGGCCTTTGGTAACCTATATAATAGCCTTTGGTTTATCTTCAAGCTGTAATAAGATATGCATATAAAATGTATACGATATTGATCGATATTTACCATTGACCTTGGTTGACCCATATAATGACCTTTCGTATATATTCAAACAATAGTAAGATAATCATGTATATTATATTCATCGACATGAATAAGCAATTTCTTTTTTTTTCATAAACCGAGATCCGCTGTAACATTTGAATACGGAGCCGGTGTCATTTAAAACATATAATATGGAAATGGGTCAGTATGTTGAGGAGTCCATTTTCAACGTTGAATATGGAACCGGTGTCATTTTCAGCAAATGATATGCAAATTGGTCAGTATGCTGTGGGGTCCATTCTCAACGTTGAATATGGAACCGGGGTCATAAAAAAAAAATAAGCAAATGGGTCAGTATGTTATGAGGTCCATTTTCAACGTTTAACATGGAACCGGTGTCATTTTCAGCAAATGATGTTGAAATGGGTCAGTATGTTGTGGGGTCCATTTTCAACGTTAAATATGGAACTGGGGTCATTTAAAAAAAAAATGATATGGAAATGGGTCAGTATGTCGTCGGGTCCATTTTTAACGTTGAATATGGCACAAGTTCAATTTCCCTTCGGGCAGGTGAGCTAAAAACGTTTAATACAATGGAAATATTGAAACATACTATTGATAGTATTAAGGTTTATCGTTTAGGCGTGAATCAACATTGCATATAAAACAAACAAAAAATAAGAAAGAAAGACTATCATCAGGTCATTATCTGGGTCACCAAAGGTCAAAGGTTGAATTGTGTACCAATGTCGATCAATATCGTGTACATGTTAAATGAATATCTTATAACAGTAATGAGTTATAGCAAAGGTCATTATATGGGTCACAAGAGGTCACAGGTCAAATTATTAATCAATATCGATCAAAATCGTGTTCATGTTGCATGAATATCTTGTAACAGTGTTAAGTTAATTCAAAGGTCATTTTATGGGTCACCAAGGGTCAAAGGTCAAATTATTAATCAATGTCGATCAATATCGTATACATCCCGTATACATATTATATTTCAGTTTGAATATATACCAAAGGTCATTATATGGGTCACGAAAGGTCACAGGTCAAATTATTAATTAATGAGGACCAATGTCGTATACATTTCATATGCATAACTTATAACGGTGATGATTTATACGAAAGGTCATTATCTGGGTCACCAAAGGTCAAAGGTTGAATTGTGTACCAATGTCGATCAATATCGTGTACATGTTAAATGAATATCTTATAACAGTAATGCGTCATAGCAAAGGTCATTATATGGGTCACACGAGGTCACAGGTCAAATTGTTAATCAATGTCGATCAATATCGTATACATTCACTATGCATATCATAATTTAGTTTGAATATATACCAAAGGTCATTATATGGGTCACCAAAGGTCACAAGTAAAATTCTTAATTAATGTGGACCAATGTCGCATACATTTTATATGCATATTTTAAAACAGTGTAAAGTTATACGAAATGTCATTATCAAGTTCAATTAAGGTCACGGGTCAAATTATCGATCAATGTCGATAAATGGTATACATGTATAGGGACATCTTATTTAAAGTGATGCTAATGGTCATTATCTGGGTCACCAGATGTCACGAGTTAAAGTGTTAATCAATGTACATAATTATTATTTACATTTTATATACACTTCTCATAACAGCCTAATGTGATATCAAAGGTCACCTAAGGTCACGGGCGATTTTATTTTACCATTGCCCTTCAATATCGTTTATACATTGTAGCATGTAAGCATATCTTATCGAAACGTCTATGACAATATAAACTGGTACCGAGATCCAATACTTTTATGTGGTTCAATATTCAACGGGGTCCATTTTCAACGGGTATGTAAAGAAAATTTTATATTTTGTTCCGTTTTCCACGGCATCCCGGTTCCATTTTCAAACGTTGAAAATGGACCCGGGTTCCATTTTCCACGGGGGTCCATTTTCAACGTTACACCGGCACTATTACGTAAGAATGTAACGTTTTAACTGGCACCATTCCGATAGAATGCGAAGATGCTTCGGCGAACACAAACAAAACCAGCAGTTTTAGGGGTTTTATTCGTTATAAATTGATTATAACCTCTTTGGTTTTGCGTTAAGAATTCGGAGAGCGCTTCTTTTTTTTACCACCGGTAGTAGAACGTCATCATCGCCACCCCCGCCATTGTTTGTCTGGATGGACCAGTTTCTGTCGTCAACGACTACGACGCTTCTGTAGCCGTGGTAGATGGCTTGGAACGGATTTTTAGCGCAGCATCCGTCGTCATCATTGTTCAAATGAATAACCATGACTTACGTTCAAGGTCACATGGGTCGAATAGGCTAAAATGTTTTAACACCTTCTTCTCAATAACCAAGGGGCCTGGGGACTTGCTATTGGGTCTGTAGCATGCTGAGGTAAATAACTAATAAAGCTAAAATAATGCAACCTCTGAAAACCCGAAATAAATGTAGCAAGTCAGAGGGGTAAAACAAGAGGCCCATGGGCCTTAACGGTCACCTGAGATTTGAAATATTTCAGTTAATTTAATTTATCCTTTTTGGCCCCGCCCATCAGCCTTCAGGGGTCAGTCAGGGCCAACATATGCATATTATCAAACATTCATCCCATGCTGAAAATGTTAACCAAGTTAGAATGAATTCCAATAGAAATCAAACAAATCAGTCAAAAATGTAATTTCCCTATATAAACTATAGTAAAATTTAACCCCTCCCCAGGGTCATTAAATTACTAAATTTTAGTATAGCACCTTAAGACCCTTCCAACTATGAAGAGTATTTGATTCGACCTTATTTTGGTCTTGTGAAGAAGATTTTTGAAATTTCAGCCAATTTGACCATTTTTAGCCCCGCCCATCAGCCCCTCTGGGTCAATCAGGGCCAACATGTGCATACCCTCAAACTGTCATCCCATGCTGACAATGTTTACCAAATTAGAATGAATTCCAATAGAAATAAAACAAATAAAAGTCAAAAATGTTATTTCCCTATATAAACTATAGTAAAGTTTACCCCCTCCCCAGGGGCAAACTTGAGACCCCGGGGTCATGAAATTCACAATTTTAGTAAAGCATCTTAAGACCCTTCCAACTTTAAAGAGTATTTGATTCCAACTTATTTCGGTCTTGAGAAGATTTTTGAAATTTCAGTCAATTTGGCCCTTTTTAGCCCCGCCCATCAGCCCCTGGGGGTCAGTCAGGGCAAACATGTGCATGCCATCAAATTGTCAACCCATGCTGACAATGTTTACCAAATTAGAATGAATTCCAATAGAAATAAAACAAATAAAAGTCAAAAATGTTATTTCCCTATATAAACTATAGTGAAGTTTACCCCCTCCCCAGGGGCAAACTTGAGACCCCGGGGTCATGAAATTCACAATTTTGGTAAAGCACCTTCAGACCCTGCCATCTATGAAGTGTATTTGATTCCACCATATCTGAGAGTAGAGAAGAAGATTTTTGAAGTTTTAGTCAATTTGACCCTTTTTAGCCCCGCCACTCAGGCCCCTGGGGGGTGGGGACCATATAATTTACAATTTTGGTTGACCTTTAGCCATAGAAGCTTCCTGCCAAATTTCATTGAATTTGGTTTAGGAGTTTTGGAGAAGAAGTCGAAAATGTAAATTGTGTACGGACGGACGACGCACGACGCACGGCGACGGACAAAAGGGGATTAGAATAGGTCACTTGAGACTTTGTCTCAGGTGACCTAAAAAAGATAAAGTAAAATAATGCAATATTTTTAATTTATTATACATCGTAAAATTGACAAAATAAATAAACAATATGAGGTGGCTTTACACCTCAGTTTCAATAGCATGCACACACTGTAAAAACTGAATATTCCACAATCATTCCCACAACTGTTTTAAAATCAACGTCAGTTTTTCCACGAATCAAAATGTATTAGACTGTTTGCTGAGGTAAATTACAGTCAATCTATAAATATGATTACAGACTCTTTTGTTCGTAGTATATACTCTCTCATTTGCTAACACAAGAGCAATAATTTTAATCCGCACTCCATTACACACATGTATTCTATACACAAATTCATTTGCTCCATGTACAATCCAAAAAGTCACCAAACTTGTCCAGATCTATCATAAATAGATGCTGTCGTTATCGATTGGCATCTTTTCCGGAGGGATGAGTGCCGCAGCCACATTTCTCCCATCTGTACTTAGCATGTTAAAGAGACCACAAGCCTCTTCCTGAAAGAAAAAGACACTTTATGAAAAATAATGTGCATCTTGCAATATATTATGATAAAATGATATAAGTACAGAAAATTGCATGTGTTATCCTGTAAGATCGACATCAAGGCATTTTCCATGAACTCAATTTCCAAAGTGTGTGTATACTTTGTGAATACCTCCTATTTTGAGGCTAAAGTTGTCATATATAGATACTGGTATAACATACTGATCTCTTTATGAACATAAAAACCTGTAGATTCCGCTTTAACATGCATGTACATAGCTGTTTTTAGTGTTCTTATCCGCACAGTTAAAAAACATCTTCCCTGCCCAGGAGAACGGACATCTCTGTAGAATTACTTACTGTTGGTAAAATTTCTACATTGATGCCCTTCACTCTCAGAAAATTCTGAATTTCAGGATTGACCTTGTCGATAAACATTCCTTTTCCAATTACCAACATATCTGGAAATATAAAACAAGAGGCATATAGAGCCTGTATCACTCACGACATAGGTATTAGGAAATACAAAGTAGGCATAAATATGTTACATGCAGGATTTGATCCCCGCTTCGATTGTAGTATTGATTTATAACTATATGGTACAGAGCTCAGTTTACTTTAACAGAAGGCTGATTAGACAAAGACTGTTTTTTTAATCTTTGTTCAATTTGTTAAATATACTCGTCTATCAAAAATAAAAATATATAAATCAACATTGAAACCATTCAATTACAGTTTTGTGACACAACTGTCTAAGGTTTCGAAATTTTGCCTACACTACCTGATTATTTTTTACCTCTAAATTATATTTTGTACATCTTGTGTCTTACGTAATGATTGTATGTATTGTGAATATACATGGTATAGAAAATCGTACCTAGTTTTGGTTCCAGTAAATGGAAGAGGACAAGACTGTTTTTATCTATACGCTTTGATGACGCCACCTGCAAGAAGAAGATATTTTTTTTATAGCATCAATTCAATATACGTATATACATTTTCATATACAGTATCTACATATTCTAATGTTCAAAATATACAGTAAAGATTGATTTATTAAACATTTAGAGAATCAACTCTTGACTTAAGCTTGCTCAGTAGATACTCTCTTACAGTGGTTGTTTGAGGGAGTTGATGGGTACCAATACTCACATTTCAGCTGAAAAATCACAGAAATGTTGAATACATATGATACTAGATAATGCCATCCATCTTTTTTTTAAATCCTTTAAATTCATGTAACATTTCTGATGTAAAATTCTTTTTTGTGAATTCACTGAAATTTATAACGCGCTGCTTCCTTCATAAAAACTAGAAAATGTCTGCAACACATAATTAAATGCCCCTGCTGCCATTTGATACCCCAAAAACAGTTTGGTGAGGATCGAATCAGCAGTTTCTCAGATCAGTTAGTGACATTGCATTGTTATTGGACGGGACACATATGGATGGGACGAATATTGGTAACACTATATACCTCCCCTCCCCCCTTTCATGCCGAGGGCAAAACAAACATTTATTTAATAATATGAATAAAGGGGGATAACTCCGTATAAAATTATTCAAAAATGATTCACAATAACTGATCATGATGCATATTTTAATACATGGTGTCAGAAAAATTTCAATTATAGATTGTTGCACATTGCAGCTAAAAAAACAATACCAATTCATAGGAAATATTATTTACTTATTAGGAATACAGTGATTTGAAATGAAGTTTCATCACTAAAAACTTATCACAACAGTTCCATACTAAATTGGTTAAAAATGTATGCAGCATTACTTCAGCTTGCTGTACAGTTTGGAGATAAATTGAGCATAATTAATTCCAATAATTTCATTTCAATGAAAATCAAATTGTAGGTATAACAACTATTATATGTTGTTGTGGTTTTGTCTTTGGGTAAGACAACTTATCATAATTGCTCTGGATGGTATGTGATGGGTGTATGTTGTTCAGTGAGGTAGTCACCAACTAATTAATACAAGAAGACCCTGGCTCAGAATGACCCCAGCTGTTCATGAGGCGATAAACCCAGCAAACATACATGTGATAGATTTTCCTTACATTCCAGTGAAGCACTGTGTTGGGGAAGATTGCGATGGGCCCAATCACGTGGATCCCTGGGTTGACTCTAAATCCAAGGTTACTGTAGCTGGATATAGTCATGTGTTCCTCATCTAGTTCAAAGATGGGTTTCAGCTTAGTCGAGGCAAAATCTGAACGGTCACACATACCTCTCACTGTGGCACTACAAACATGAAAAATAACAAAAAGTGTGTAACACATAGTACATACAAGATTATCCATTTTAACTCAACTGTTTCATTATAATTAACTTACTTTTTTTTCAACAATTATTTCATTTGAAACACTCAATCCAACAAACTGCACTAATTTGCCATATAGTAATAGGCATTAATCCCAGCCATTCACCAAGGTCCATCATATTATATACAATGTACATACAATATGACTGGAGTATTGTGTAGCAGAACTGGACTGGTTCAATCACCGGCAACCAGATAGCTCAGTTGGTACAGTGTTTGTCTAGAGTTCAGAGGGACCCGAGTTTGAACCATGGTCTTACCGCTACATTTTCTCTTTCTCCTGTTACAATGGAACAGTGTCATCTGTACAGTGTAAACTTGTGTTTGTCCAGAGATCTTCTCCTACATTTTTCAACTGATCATTTTGAAATTTTTTATTAAGCCATGTGCCCATTATAATCAATAGAGGTGATAAAGTTGCAATCTGTGGCTTTTATGGGGAAAAAAATGACAATTAACTCATCATGAACTATTCCTTTTTGTGTAAGACTGTACCAATATGTTGCTTAGTTATAATTATATATAATCTGCCCTTTTTGTTACAAAAGTGTAAGACATTTTCAATGAGTTGGAATTCTATTTCAATTCATCCACTACACTTGATTAAGTTATTTATTACTCAAATTACAGCAGTAAATTGTTACTCAAATGCATATTTATTTGCATACATGCAGCATTTGTTATGACATGAAACTGAACTTACTCGGTAGCATTTGATCGTGATAATCTTATATTTCAGTATTCACTTGGTTCAATATTTATATTCAATACATGTATCTGCATTAGTAGAAAATTTTAAAGCTATATATCAAATCAAATTTCTTTTACAGTAAATGCTTAAGCATGTACTTTAAATCTACATCTATGAAATAATGTGATGAAATTTAATCTATATGATCTTTCACACTTTCTTTAGGAAATTTATTTGAACTTGAATAATATGTTTGCTTTTTCATGAAAAGAGTAACACCATAACCATACAGGCATACACAGCACATACATTATATGTATAATGTAGATCAGTAATCACATAAATTAATATCATTCATAAATTATCATTAGACTGCACTCTAACAATGTTACAGCCTAGGATTACACGGCGAAATTCCTATGACGTGTACAGTATGATCATGAGTAACGTTAACGGTACTCCTATAACATAAGAGGCCGCTGGTCGGCTATTTTTCTATCAGATATGATTTTGCCGACTGCCTGTCAAAAGTATCTCGCCGTGTAAAACCTCTAACATTGTTGGAGTAGTCTACTGTAGTGATACGCATTCTTCTTTACGATCAACAGACTAGTAATAACGATGTCATGACCACTCTTATACAATACTATGTGATTTGTTTTACCTGTTGCGAGGCATCAGCCTCCGATACAGCTGCCCAAGTGCTAATCTTGATTTCAACATGTTTTTCATCAATGTCACGGTTTCATAACTGGAGTTATCTCACCTTGGGCACAGTAATATAACTGGACTCGAATGCCGGTAACAAATATCCGAATAGCAAAATCATCAGAATAATAAATTCCAAATTTTTACCATTTGTTTGTTTAACCTTCGGGAAGTTCAGATGAAAAAAACAAGAAGACAAAAGAATTCCCTGAATATTAGCTTTTATTTCTCCATAGCAAATAAAATGATTATTTGTAAAATAAGACAAAAATGATAACTCCTAATATGCTTTGGTACATTTTAGAACTTCAAGCTCTTAATGGATTAGGACTACCAGTAATATAAATATAGCAAAAATTCACAAAATGTAAATAAATCTACAACATTTAAAAGTGCTTGATACAAATTTAACAGCACTTTAAACAGTGTATGACTTGATTGTGACTATCAAAATGTATCAGTTGTAACATGTACTTGTAGGTGATCTTAGTATTATTATTATTCAGCCCTTTGATAAATAATTTAATTGTATAGTCAACTTATGTAGCATAATGATAACAAAATGTTGTTACTACATACAGTGTACCAGGAATTCAGCATCTTCTATTTGGTTTAAATAGAAATTGCATCCAGCATATAAAATACACGCCCTTTAATATGCCTTTAAGAGAGATAACAGATCATCTTTGACTCAAGGAAAGGGACAAATTTATTCCAGTAGTATTTAATGGGCTCATAGAATATCTTTACAGGATTTTTGTCTTTAACAAAATTGCAACATACATGTATATATATAGGTGGGTTTAACCCGAGGCACATGCTTATTGTCGTAGAGATATAATAACACATCAAAATGTACCATTACTTATAGAGATGTCAAACATCACAAACACAAATCATACCAGATGTACAATGTATTACATCATACTGTACATTGTATTCACCATATTGTACAATATATTACATCATACTTCACAATGTATTACATGATGCTGTACAATGTATTATATCATACTGTACAATGTATTACATCATAATGTACATTGTATTACATCATACTGTACATTGTATTACACCATACTGTACAATGTAACATAACCATACAGTAAAATATAACATACATCATACTGTACCATGTATTATATCGTACTGTACCATGTATTATATCATACTGTACCATGAATTATATCATACTGTACCATGTATTATGTCATACTGTACCATGTATTATATCATACTGTACCATGAATTATATCATACTGTACTATGTATTATATCATACTGTACCATGTATTATATCATACTATACAATTTGTTACATCATACTGTACATTGTATTACATCATACTGTACATTTGTTACATCATAATGTACAATGTATTACATCACAATGTACATTGTATTACATCATACTCTACATTGTATCACACCATACTGTACATTGTATTACATCATACTATACATTATATTACATCATACTGCACATTGTATTACACCATACTGTACATTGTATTACATCATACTGTACAATGTAACATACATCATACTGTACATTGTATTACAACATAGTGTACAATGTAACATACATCATACTGTACATTGTATTACATCATACTGTACAATGTATTACACCATACTGTACAATTTAACGTACATCATACTGTACAATGTAACATACATCATACTGTACAATGTTACATATTACACCATACTGTACAATGTTACATATTACACCATACTGTACAATGTTACATATTACACCATACTGTACAATGTTACATATTACACCATACTGTACAATGTTACATATTACACCATACTGTACAATGTATTACACCATACTGTACAATGTAACATACATCATACTGTACAATGTAACATACATCATACTGTACAATGTTACATATTACATCATACTGTACAATGTTACATATTACACCATACTGTACAATGTAACATATCACACCATACTGTACAATGTTACATATTACACCATACTGTACAATGTAACATACATCATACTGTACAATGTAACATACACCATACTGTACAATGTATTACATCATACTGTACAATGTATTACATCATACTGTACAATGTAACATATTACATCATACTGTACAATGTAACATACATCATACTGTACAATGTTACATATTACATCATACTGTACAATGTAACATACATCATACTGTACAATGTAACATATCACACCATACTGTACAATGTATTACATCATACTGTACAATGTAACATATTACACCATACTGTACAATGTAACATACATCATACTGTACAATGTAACATACACCATACTGTACAATGTATTACATCATACTGTACAATGTTACATATTACACCATACTGTACAATGTAACATACATCATACTGTACAATGTTACATATTACACCATACTGTACAATGTAACATATTACACCATACTGTACAATGTTACATATTACACCATACTGTACAATGTTACATATTACACCATACTGTACAATGTTACATACACTACCAATTCAAAGACGTGTAATTACAAGTAATTGTTTTTTAATGGTTGATGCAGAGACAAAGTAAACAGCAAGGCATATACATGTACAACACACAAAGGAGTTTTATTGTTCAGAAAACATATATCATAAAATTTGTAAACAAATCAATAAACAAATGAGATACATAGGCACTTCAACAAAGTTTTTGGGAAGGATTAGTAACTTAAATATCTGGCATATGTGTGGCACAATTAACTTTGAAAAGCTGGCAACACTATTTAATGCTAGATAAAGTAGATGAATCAGAAAATATATACATGTATATCATTTAAATGGTAATAAATAAGAGTATATTTTATAAATGCACAGTAGAACTGGACTCTCAGTATCCACATGCAAGGCATTCTGCTTCCTCAGTCCACATTCCACTGAAAATACATCAAAATAAGCAATCTTTAAGAAGGATGATAGATGCAATATTAATGTCAAGGTCATTTTCAATATGACTTGAGAGATCATCTATTCCCTACAATGTCTAGAAGTTAAATCTGGTCTGAGAGATCATCTACTCCTCTGTAATGTCTAGAAGTTAAAACTGACCTGAGAGATCATCTACTCCTCTGTAATGTCTAGAAGTTAAATCTGGTCTGAGAGATCATCTACTCCTCTGTAATGTCTAGAAGTTAAAACTGACCTGAGAGATCATCTACTCCTCTGTGACATCTAGTAGTTAGAACTGACATGAGACGTCATCTATTCCCAGGAATCCCTGTAATGTCTATTTAAGTTAAAACTGACCTGAGAGATCATCTTACTCCTCTGTGACATCTAGTAGTTAGAACTGACATGAGAAGTCATATATTCCCTGTAATGTCTATTTAAGTTAAATCTGGCCCGAGAGATCATCTACTCCTCTGTAGTGTTTTAGTAGTAAAAACTGATCTGAGAGATCATCTACTCCTCTGGTAATGTCTATTAATTAAATCTGGCCTGAGAGATCATCTTCTCCTCTGTAGTGTCTAGAAGTTCAAACTGACCTGAGAGATCATCTACACTGTACTCCTCTGTGACATGTCTAGTAGTTAGAACTGACATGATAAGTCATATATTCCCTGTAATGTCTATTTAAGTTAAATCTGGCCTGAGAGATCATCTACTCCTCTGTAATGTCTAGAAGTTAAAACTGACCTGAGAGATCATCTACTCCTCTGTAATGTCTAGAAGTTAAATCTGGCCCGAGAGATCATCTTCTCCTCTGTAGTGTTTTAGTAGTTAAAACTGATCTGAGAGTGTTAGCAGAAACATATTTTCAATGTAAAACCATTACAGTTTGTCTGTAATTTGTATCAGTACTATAAAATTATGTTCAGTAACATCATTGATCATAAGAGTCTTCCTCCCCTCTACCCAGACTATGGTATTTTAAGGAAAATATAACAAGATATTTAAAGAGTATACATACTCTAAGGTTCTCTCCATCTCCTCCTCCCATTCTGGCTCGTTTATTTTCTTCCTCATCAAGTCTTTTTTGAGCTTCTTGTTTACGTTTGACTGATGCTGGGTCTTTGATTCCACGGTTCGCTGCATTTTCTTGTCTCTTCATGGCCGCCGCTGCCATGTTTTGTCGCCGTGTTTCCTTTAATAACAAAATTCATATAATACTTCTTATGTGATCGATTCCGAAGAACAATATTCATTTTGACATCAAGGTTTTTAGAAACTTAAACTTAATGTCTGATAATTGCTTTTAATAATCAACAATATTAGGTATAGTATACATGTATCTGACCTTAAGCTGTACCTACAATCACAGGTGCCTGACTCGTTTTATGAAATAATAACATTTAAGAGTATATATAATTGCATTTATAAGTACTCTTATATGTTATTATTTCATAAAACGAGTCAGGCACCTGTGCTACAATGTAATCATCTGTACCATTGAACAAACTGCAAACTCCTGAAAACCATCCCTCCCTACTTAGGACCCTTGGACCCTGAAAGTTCAACACGTTTTCATTATTCAATTGTTAAGTCTAGATGTTTAAAGAGTCAACATCTGTTACATGCATACAAATATGTATGTCACTGTTGTAGTGGTCAAACAGAAAGTAAGAACATCGATTTATGAGACATTTCCTCCGAATCATTTTCTTGTGTATGTCGGAGCAACTAATGCAAAATATTATTATGTGAACTAAATTATGTGAACTTACTTGTGTCTCGTTATCATCGTATGAAGCGCCTCCTTCGAAGCAAGGGAAACAGATACCCATGTTTGACGTTTGACAAGTAGGAATTGTATGTGATATAAGCGACCCTACAATATGGCATTATATTTATAAGTAACTTCTATAAATAAATTCAATGTGTATTGAGATGAAAGGAAACAATTTTGAATAATATTCATAACAACAGAAATTGATATTTTAACAATCAAAATAATTTCACAGTAACGACAGCAGAATAATGGAAATGATAACACAATTTTTCCGTTTCCGTAATCCGTGCGAATATTAGTATCGCCTTACTAATGTCGCTTAGGTATCGTAAAAGACAACAAATATTTTCTGTTTCTTAACTCAAGAACCACAACGGCACGTTTTGAAATACTTCTTCACGCCCACATTCATGTGGACTCATGGTGTCTTTGAAGCCGACTTAAACCCGTAGAAATACGTTGTGTGTGCATAAAAACAGAGTAACAAAAAACAACAACTGGCATTGACTGGTAAGTGATTGTAGCTCTTGAGTATTGGTGTGGAGGATAGCCTGCTTGTACCCTTGAGTAGCCTTATTGGTGTTGAGGATAGCCTGACTATACCCTTGAGTAAGCCTTATTGGTGTGGAGGAATATAGCCTGATTGAAACCTTGAGTAGCAGCCTTATTGTTGTGGAGCCTGGTTGTGATCCAGCATGCTGCTGTGATAACACACATTATGTTGAGGCACAGTGTCAAAAAGAGGTAAGAAAGCTAGCTTGAAATCTGAAAACAACCTTAACTAGTCATCTGATAACTTAATTCAAATTAAGATTTTTCTGCAACTTTTAATTTTTCTTTTGATTAAAAAAGGATTTCCTTAAAAAAAGTTTTCACTTCGAATTCATCTAGAAGAATGTTTTTGAACTGAGGTCAGCCATGGGCAAACCTGTGAAACTTTTTATTTTACAGTACAAGAGAGAAGTTCATATTTGACCCTACACAGAGATGGCTGTCCGACATCCGCTGGTCCACAGAAACAGAATGTATGAGTGTCCTTCAGGGAAAGTCTCTCCTCACGGAAATGGATAAGTACAGCCTTCATGCTGCTGTAGTTAAAAGTAAGCATATTTTAAGAAAATATATAGAGATCACATTTTTCTGAGTGCTGAAGTCAACAAATCTACATGTATCCGTAAAGTATGGAATTTTGTTGATTTTCTTAATTGTTATTGCATATTTATTTGCTTCTGATGAGGTTTTTTATTTGAAATTAACATTTTTTAGCAATATTTTCATTTCCTCAGATGGGATCGATACAATACGGGATGATTCTCACCACATCAGCAATGAGTTCACGAAACTCTTCAAGTGAGTTGTAACCTTTAATTTACTCAAACTGACTACATGACATGTTGATGACTCATACAAAAACAGGTCTATTTCCTATATAATTAAAACTTAAAAAATATTATTGCCTATATGATTTAAGCAGATGTAAAATCTTTGCATTATAATTTGGTTATTATCTCATTATTACAAAAAAGTATATACATTAGTAACAAGTAGTTAAAATTTCATGTAGATTGAATATGTGATTATGGATTAACCACAGTATTACAGCTACATGTAATTCCTATTTCTTTTGTCTTGACATTAAAGTGTCATTTTCTTTTAAAGGTATCTATTTCAATGTTGGATCATCTGTTCTCTTGATTTATTAAAGGTATGTGGAGGCTGAGAAGTGGGCTGCTGTGCGGTCCTTGGTGATGCAGTTGACATGCCACATCAGGTCCCTCATCCAGGAATGTAACCTCTGTTTACCGGATCCTCCCTCCTACATACTTGAGGTAGACTAAAATCAAATTATTTTTTATTTTATCAGTTCATAATATATTTTGAGGTTGATACAAATTCCATACAACTGCCCAACAGAGTTGTACCTGGTGCTTCCGTTGCCCTACCCTGCAGGTAGAGTGTAAGAACCATGTGTAATAAGTTAATGGACTAGCCATGAACATGTTCAAGTTAACGAACCATTGACTGTATTTTAACAGCCATTATTGTTTTGTCTGTGTTTTCAACAGCAACAGGAAACAGTGATGGGTGAATGTGCCAAGCTAGCTCAGCAGGTGGACAGGTAAAGTGTTCGTTGTCATCAACTCATCCAGACAAATTTATCTACTTGTAAATCATATTTGAGAGATAATGTCAAACCTCTTTTTGTTCAAAACACAATTTTTCAAAGCATTATTATTACAAAATTAAACTAAACTGCTCGTGAATTAAGGTTTTCCCCATGATATTGTGCATTCCGTGTTCATCAACATGTAGCTTAGTTAAGTGCTGATAATCCAGTTGTTTAAGATATTTAAGTTCACATTTCAATTTTGTCTGATTAGAAAGAAACATTTTACATCAAGTCGATATATATACAGTATGTGTAAGTGGAAATTTGTTTCACCAGGAGAAGCAGTTCGTCAAAGGATGATCGCACACCGCCTAAAATCCCCGTCACTAACCAACTGACTTTCTTGGGTCAAGCCTTTAGTCGCCTTGTAGACCTTGCTCTTGGACATCTATTACAGGTATGTTACAGTACATATTGGGCAATAAGCCCATGTCTGGTAATAAGCCCATGTCTGGTAATAAGCCAATGTCTGGTAAAAAGCCCATGTCTGGTAAAAAGCCCATGTCTGGTAAAAAGCCCATGTCTGACAATAAGCCCATGTCTGGAAAAAAGCTCATGTCTGGTAATAAGCCCATGTCTGGAAATAAGCCCATATCTGATAACAAGCCCATGTCTGGTAATAAGCCAATGTCTGGTAATAAGCCCATGTCTGGAAATAAGCCCATGTCTGGTAAAAAGCCCATGTCTGACAATAAGCCCATGTCTGGCAATAAGCCCATGTCTGGTAATAAGCCAATGTCTGGTAATAAGCCACAATAAAATATACATAAATGTAAGTGGGGGGAAGTCCACCAACACCAATTGTAGTTTTAAATTGAAAATGGCTGGTATTTTCATTATTAGGATTGTTATGTTTAAATTCCACCTAATTTCTTGAGACACAGATTATTTACAAATTTAGCTTTGGTTTTCACATCACAGAAAGTTGTGGAGACTTTGGATGAAGCCAACAACCCTGTGACCTTGTCCAGCGCTCTTGGGACAGTGGTCAGTCTAGGACTGGAGGGAGAACATATGTGCTATATCTTTGCTAGAGTAAGAGATTTAAAATTTCATACAGACACAACACGAGAAGAATATCATGATTTTTTCTTGAAAGCTCTCTGCAATATATTATTTAACATATATGTGAGACAAAGATTTCTCCAGTTGCAACATTTTTAATAGGATAAGACTTTTATAAGGAAACATCATAATTAAGATGTTAGTTTCAGTAATGGTTAACAAAGGCCTATAAGTGGAGGATCTCTTGGAGCAGTACTTATCTGATTGACATAACATAATTGCGAGGATATAATCATATGATGAATTTAAATTTATATAAGGAAAAATAATATCTAAGTTCACTATGTTACAAAAATGTACCTAAAAGGTGTTCACATGAAAATACCCTCTTAATGAAAATGAATATTTGAAATATCAAAAGTATTAAGATTTGTGTATTTTCCTTGGAGGTTAACTTGTATATAATATATGTGCTTTGTACTTTGAATATTTAGGAGGGAGGTGTAAGGGCATTACTGGACATCTGCCGGACAGAATCATTGAGTTTCATACACCCACAGACTTTGAGAGCTCTAGCCACAATTTGCTGTGTTGCAGAAGGAATATTTGAAATAGAAAAGGTTTGTGTTTTACAAAAATATCATTGTTTGTGAAATAAATAAAATTTATTATGATATTTTATTCTTTTTTTTTTAAATAAAAAAAAAAATAAATTCTTCTTTAAAAAAAAAAAAAAATTTATTCTGAAACTTACACTTTCAATATTTTTAACAACAAACAGAACGGTCATAGAGCAGCATTTACTATTAAATGACTTGGACCCCGGACAACAGTTCTAGGTTAAAATTGATATATAAACTTGTTATTCACATGTGTACTTTTATAATTGGTTTTTCTCACAAATGTTATGGTATAGGAGGGAGGTGTGGAGTGCCTGATGGACATATTGTGTAACTACTCTAATGGCGAGAAAGTACGAGGAGAGGTTGCTGGCGTATTGGCACAAGTTACCTCCCCGTGTCTTGAAAACTTCCAGCAATTATCAGGCCTAGTGGAAAACTTGGATGAAATCCTACGGGCATTGATAGGTAGGCCATTGTTGAACAGTCATTATTTTGATATATGTTTAAAGGTATTTAACATAAAGTACACCCTTTGATAATTTTATTAGCATGAGTCATATGATGTATATCAATCATCAATATTATATAATGGGTCCTTAGAAAAAAATATTTGATTGTTGAGGGGGGCAACAATATATATATACATTTCCTGTAATACTCTGCCAATATGTTTATTCTGGAGGAGTAGACCAAAAGTTAAAATAGTAGTACTTGGTGAATTGACTGGCATATCAAAATAAATTTGCATACTGATTTAGTATTATAATTGTAGGAAGCTGATTGGTTCTTGTTTGTGTTACAGGTTTATGTGCCAATACTCTATCCCACGAAGTCTTCCTGTTGTCGTCAGCAGCTATCGCAAACATCACTTTCATGGACAGCATGGCATGTGATATTCTGCTGAAGTACGATGCACCTCGTGTTCTCATCCAGTCATGCGGAACCAGTGTGGCTCAGTCTCTCTTTGCCAAGGACCAGGTGTGTTTCAGAAACAAGTGACATTTGTCATACAATCGGAGCTGCTTTTTAATTAGTTAGAACACACCAAAAAGTTTCATATTGATTGCATATTTTATGGATATTTCATGGAATAGTGCATAGTGTAACTAAAATAGACATTTTCATAATTTTTTGTGTCGCCTACGGCAGACATTTAAAAGTCAACACATAGGGGTTGCTTTTTGAAAGTGACATTAACAGTGTTAAGATTTTGGGTTTATCTGTTTCTGACAAAGCTAGACCAAAAAAAACCTTAATCATAGATGTAGCATGGGTAGTTGAGTATGCTACACTAAAAATATTTCATGGATTTCTGCATTTTTGGGGTAGATATCTCAAATTTTTGACTTTTGAAAAATATCAATGGTAATGTTTTGCACTAAGCTCTTGCATATATTAGGCTGTTTCTGACAAACTATAAAATATAGGAAAACCAAATTTAGGTTATAGGTGTATCGTGGGATGTATATATATAGCTGAATGCATTACACTCTTTATTAACATTTCTATGATTTTTGTACTTTTTGGGTGAAAGCCTCCAATTTCTGGACTTGGAAGAAAATCAATGAATTTCATTGTCTCTTCAAATAAATTGTTAAGTACCCATGTAAAATACTGCAGCTTATGATATTGACATAGTGGGACAGGCAACACATATAATTGCGCTTAATTCTTGTTATGTCTCTAAAACACAGTGATTGAGTAAAACTTTGGTACATTTTTATTTGGCCTTATTCAGAAATGAACTTTAAGATTTTAAGTCTATCACAAAAAGAATTAAAATTTGGCAAGAGTTATCGCCCTTAAAATTGCTAAAGGGATGTGTCAAAAATCACTTTGTATGTTGAATTTTCCAAAGCATTATATGAGTTGGTGTGAAGGAAGAAATAATACATTATAGCATTCTGTCTTTGAGACAGCAACCTTGAATTCCATCCTGTGTTTGAGACACTGCTACATTAATTTCCATCCTGTGTTTGAGACACTGCTACATTAATTTCCATCCTGTCTTTGAGACACTGCTACATTAATTTCCATCCTGTCTTTGAGACACTGCTACATTAATTTCCATCCTGTCTTTGAGACACTGCTACATTAATTTCCATTCTGTCTTTGAGACACTGCTACATTAATTTCCATCCTGTCTTTGAGACACTGCTACATTAATTTCCATCCTGTCTTTGAGACACTGCTACATTAATTTCCATTCTGTCTTTGAGACACTGCTACATTAATTTCCATCCTGTCTTTGAGACACTGCTACATTAATTTCCATTCTGTCTTTGAGACACTGCTACATTAATTTCCATCCTGTCTTTGAGACACTGCTACATTAATTTCCATCCTGTCTTTGAGACACTGCTACATTAATTTCCATTCTGTCTTTGAGACACTGCTACATTAATTTCCATCCTGTCTTTGAGACACTGCTACATTAATTTCCATCCTGTCTTTGAGACACTGCTACATTAATTTCCATCCTGTGTTTGAGACACTGCTACATTAATTTCCATCCTGTCTTTGAGACACTGCTACATTAATTTCCATCCTGTCTTTGAGACACTGCTACATTAATTTCCATCCTGTCTTTGAGACACTGCTACATTAATTTCCATTCTGTCTTTGAGACACTGCTACATTAATTTCCATTCTGTCTTTGAGACACTGCTACATTAATTTCCATTCTGTCTTTGAGACACTGCTACATTAATTTCCATTCTGTCTTTGAGACAGCAACCTTAAATTCTATTCTGTCTTTCTGACAGCTGCGTTAAATTAGACACTGCTACGATAATTTCCACTCTGGTTTTGAGACAAATACATTAAATTATGAAGTTGTTAACATTTTGATGTGTTTAAGTAGAACGAAAAGGTCCTGTCTGCAAATTTAAATCATATGAATGTCTATAATAAATCATTTACTGTCACGTATGTAGCTCATATATTCATAACCAAAATATATATTTCATATATTAAACTGTTTCAGGTAGCCACTGTTCTAGCAAATATGGTTGCCGTTGACAACTGCAGACAGTGTATTATAAATAGTGGTGGCCTTGACCTATGCCTACAGTTGCTACAGGAACGACCTTTGGCCTACAAGTCTCCATCTGAGATTGCAGCCTGTGAAAGGGTTCAGCAGAAGTCGGCGATTGCCCTGGCAAGACTATGTAGGGAGGAAGAGATTGCGCAGATCATTGTTGAAATGGAAGGTATGATTGCTATTTTCTAGTGATGTGAAACAGGCACCTCCTATCAGCAAAAATGTGTTCTATATAGAAATTCTGGTCATATAAATTATGTATGAGAGCAGTATGCTTAAGGATTGTAGAGTTAATTATGTGTTCTCTTCCATTGAAGCGGAAATATTCTATTAGTACCTATTCTTCTTCTAATAGTTTCTTGTCCAGGCCATAACTTCTAAACCATTGAAGAAGTCAAAGGTCAAATAACAATTACAATTATCTTTTGTCTGGGCCTAAATGTCAAAGGTCATTTGAGTGAAAAAAAATGCCTAGTAAGGGAGAAGGGGAGACATAGATTTTTGTACATAATAACAATCTCTAGTAATGGTAAATTTTCTGGTATGGTTGCTAGCAATCCGATCTACCAGAGTTACTTTTAGTGATGAACTTGACACCTAATAGAGACCATTGACATGTGAAAATGGTCTCCAAATGAAAAAATATCAAATATTTGGTACAGATTCTTTGAATATTGTCAAATTTTAGACTGTATATATATATAGGCTGAAAGTATGAAGTTATAAGTTCATGATGTTTCGATTTTCACTGTAGGTATACCCCGCCTGGTGGAGCTCTGTAGAAACAAAGGGGAAAGAAATAACAGTGATGCAGTATTAGTGGCCTGTCTGGTGAGTTTATATCTGTTAAGATCCTTGGTATTATACATACAGTTACTTTAGACTTATGAGTAATTGTAATGTTGATGAAATGTGTGTCTATTGTCCCATGCTTGCTCTACAGTAAACTTACTTCCCTTCATGGTTAAATGAAGACTGTGCACTATCCAGAAATCTTGAAAATACCAATAAGTTTTTGGCGATTTAATATTTTTTGACCTCAAATAAAAACCAAAAAACAAAAAGCAAACAAAAATGCAATAATCATCCATCAACAAAAATGATTAACTATCGGTGGTGTAATTAAATTAATTTGTTAGTATTTTTGTGTTGAAGACACTATAAAATATATGTAGGTATTAATCGGTGTCATGAAAGAGTGCTCCCTACATAATGCTCAATAAAAAAATAAATGTCTCAATATAAATTTCTGATAACATGCCTTACAATATGGTTATTTTTTTTTCTAAAACATGGATTGTGATATTTCATATTTTATATCAGTTAGAAAATTAATTTGTTAATTTAAAGAACTTTATGATTTCATATTTCAGGCTGCTCTTAGAAAAGTAAGTGCTTTGTACAAAACGGAAAACATCATAGATATTGATTTCAAGCAATTGATTCAGCCACGACTCATGGATTCCTTTCTCATTTGTACAAACACGGATGAGAACTTTGTATGAGAACTGTAGGTCAGAGTTGGTGAGAAGAAATTACAATTACAACGATATTTCCTACAGTATTCAAAAAGGCTGAATAATGTCTGACTTCTTGATAGCAAAGCAAGTTGGAAATGTTTCTAAATGAACATATAGTTGATATAAGTACATTCAAATAAGTATTGAAGGGATCATTTTTGTTTCAGCTAGAAGAGAGATTAAGATAAAAACTACAGCAAATCAAAATTGTCCGATATATCATGCCATGTGATCGTTGACAAACGAGACACTTATGTGTGGTTTGGTGACACAGTGGTAACACACTTCCCATTCAACTAAATGTATTGACATGGGATTCAATGCCCTGATCAGGCATGAAAAGGCACATGTATGGGGTCTACCAGCACAACCACATGGGATTTCTCCTAGTACTGCGATTTCCTCCCATACATTTCCATCTGGGCCAGCGAGAGTGATTAATACAAGTCGGTGTAACTTGTTTCGCAATTGTTATCAAATAATAAATTTTACAATAGAGTTAACTTACACCATTAAGTTTAATTTGATGGTGTACTGTAGATTCTACATCAGTTTTATCAACTTGATTGACCAGGTACAAAAACCAGATTGCTATAAACATTTTGAATTCGTATGAAACCAGCAGTTGTAAATAATAGGCTGTTACTTTGACAGTACTGCCACTGTCAAACTTTGATGTTATATTGACCTTTGTCTATATAGACTGTATACACAGACACATATACATTAATCATGATATAATGATTTTATATGTCAATATCTTCCAACACCCCTTTTCCCATATTCTTTACCTTCTTTAATCCTCTGCCTCAAACCTCTGTCTATGCCAAAAATATTGCTTGACAATGGTGCCATTCATAATAACTCAGAAACAAGTTCATTTAGCTATCAAAAGGTATAATTTTATAATACAACAATTACACTGATACATTAATTTAGGATGTACCCACATACATACATACCTTGGGGCTTGAAATCCTTTGTGCAAAGTTTTTAAATGCCTAGAAACGTACTTTGGTAGAGAAAGGAACAGATGGACTGAAGATCAAGGATGTTTATTTATAAATTAATATTATATATTATAGATAGTACCATATGGTGTAGCTCATCCATTCATGTTTTGTTAATTGATCAATTTATATGTTTATATGTACATGTAGGTCACTGGTCAGCCGGCTCAAAACCTTTGTTGTAGAAGAGGCTTGAAATTTATTTTAAATTTTCCTAATTGATGTGTTATCTTATAATTGCAACAATTTGAAGTATTATGAATGTAAAATGGAAGTACATGTATCACAAAAAGATATTTATAATAGTTGACTGATGAAATATATGTAGGTTTGAAATATCAATTTATCACTTGTTTCTTTTAATTTTCTTTTAATTGTATCTTTTGAAGATCTGTTGTATTCCGTTAAGAATTTATGAACAAAACTAGTATACATGCATAGTAATATAGATTGAAGGCCTGTTTATTGGCTAGATATATTCAATCCCTGTCCAAGGAATATAGATTTATAAAAAGATTGTTTTAATTGTAACCGATAGCTATTTATTGCTCACATGCACTTTAATACTGTAATTGTATCATATTTACCTGAAATGTAGATATTCTTCAGTCAAACTTATAGTCAAAGCCTATCAGTATTTGCCTGTGTTGAATTTACATGTATATGTTTTTAAACTTGACTTTGTCTTTACTTTCATTAATTGAGACAGATTTCAAAATAATGATCTTATCTGAGATGAATTCTATGTTTCAATGATAACCATTTCATACAGGGTTTGATAAGTTGTAATATTAATATTTTTTATTTATGAAATATATGGGAAATATTAACTTGTCATAATAACTGTGATAGATTGGCAATTGCAGGTAAAGTTTTGTCTACAGTAAGTGTTATTGATATTTCATCAAGTTGTATAAAATCTGCATTTTAAATGCTTGAGAAGTGTTGTAAAAAATATTGGGATGTGTTTTTGGTAATACTTGAAGAAATGATGAGGCATTTATGGAATCTCACTCTTGGATGTCATGCATGATAAGTCAGCTCAAATCATTGCAAATATACATAGGAACTTGGGATAGATTCCCAACCTAAAAATACAATTATGTAGGTATATATGGCCGTGCGTTGTGAATTTGTGCCATGTCCCTGTGCCAATATACTGCATAATTTATTCAAAATGAGCTTTGAGCTGATGACACTGCCTTTGAATCAAGGTTTGATTTGTATGAATAATATAATTCAACTACATTACAACGATATTTCCTACAGTATTCAAAAAGGCTGAATAATGTCGGACTTCTTGATAGCAAAGCAAGTTGGAAATGTTTCTAAATGGACATATAGTTGATATAAGTACATTCAAATTTCTGAAACCCTTTTCTTCATAGTGAATGATTACATGTAATATGTTTATGTAAATAGACTGAAGATCTCAATTCAGACAAATTGGTTGAGTACTCTTTCATATGAGAAGCACTTATACATTGTACTTGGTATGGTGTACATGTATATTGGTAGTGGGTAATGTAGTAATTAAACACATCCCATAAAAACCTACAATAGTTGTAGTATTTGAAATATGTCAATTAAGTTTACAAAGTATACAAGTCGTCTTCTAAACCTGATACTAAACTTATTGAAATATCACAAACATAAAGTATATCATATGTGGTCAAAGTCTTTGAAATGTCAAGGTCGACACTGTGTTTTAAAGAGTCATTATTAACTGAAAAGTCCATATGATCAATTTCATTGTATAGTTATCAATATAAGATATTCAAATTTTGTATACACTGGCAGTACATCACAAAATTGTCCTACATGTATGTAAATTATGAATATTCACACATGGTGCTAACCAATCAACTGCCATTTAATTTTTAGAGGATATCGTCATAAAATGACTGATTTCAAATTTAACTTTTCTTAAAGAAAAGTTTTAATTGTTGTTTTGAATCACTAATGAAAGTTATAAAATTACTCGTAATTTTTGAAATTTGTACCGTTGAGAGCAGATAATCTGGTTTTGACCATCATACACATTGTGTAATTGATTATTGCTAAAAATATCTACCAAAGGTTTTTTTGAGATGTCCTTTGAGTTCAATGCGAGATCGCTATGAGTTTGTTTATAGAGTTTATTCAAATATCTAGAGCAATTAGTGTCTTGCCCAAGAACACAACCACAACAGCACAGACTGGCCCATTTCTCAGCTTCCCGAGAAACACAAACCTACATGGGTAGGGAGTGTCAAACCATACACTATGGGCGGTGCTCTGACTGAGCTATTGTGGACCCCTTGATCATTGAAGAGAGAATATTGCATAGCTTGAGTTTTTGTTGAGCTGATATATACACGATTTATGGCAAATGTCATGATAACAAAAATGCCATGACAGCTCACATATTGGTTGTCCTAGAATGTTTAATGAAAACCTTCAGTGTGTTTTGAATATGATGTAACAATATCATACCAATTGTCTTCAGTGTGACATTGACATAATGTATTTTTCAGCATGATTTCAATTGTAGTGCGTTTTTCATAATTTGGCGTCAGAATAAATACTACATTTGTACAAAAGTAAGATATTGAAAAAATATGATACAAGTGCTTTGCCTTTTGAGGCAGTCATATGATCAAGCTTAACTTTATTTAAGATGATGTTAAAATTCAAAGTTTCCTTAAGTTGAGAACTTGGAATAGCATTTTACAGAATGCCAATCTGGAATTGGTTGCACTGTTCAATAAAATGAACATTTTTTGTCATTAGTGTGTTCAATCCAAGATTGAAAACATCGCTGTTTTATGTGTTTTCTGATATTTTATCATTAAGAATGAATGTATTTCTTGTCGCCAAAATAGTTTGCTATGATACATTTTCGTAATTGCACTTTTGCTATGCTCTCTATAATATTCATATACATGTACTCATGTGCTTACAAATGTATAATTAATCACTCAATTGATATATACATGTAAATATATATATATAAATATATATTGTTTCAAATAAAAAATAAAGTGTACCTTGATATGTTTGCAAAAAAAATCACTGTATAGAACAAATTTTATTTAGAGTCAGTTACTTGGGAGAATTTCTTTTTTTTTCAGCATTTAAATTGACACTGAAGGTCAATATCACTCGCTGCTTTCTCTCAACCCGGCATACACCTTTACTTTGAATCAAAATACTACATATTATCAGTCATTAAAAATATGTGATATTGAAACTTGTTTACCCAATATGATTTTGATCAATTCATGTATATTATATTACTGTGAAATCTATATTACTTTTATTATTATTATTTTAATGAGATATTTGTTACGTATTGCTAGTTCAAAGAAATAGACATCAACAGACATGTTGTGTGTGTCTCTAGATTTGGGTTTGAGGACAAATCACATTCCAATGTATGGTTTACATGTTTTATATTTTATAAGTAATAAATAATCTTCTGAATCTTTATCGTTTTGTGTCTTAGTATTTTCATATTAATGTTTTCAAAATGGTAGTAATAACAATGCATTATTGTTATAACAGTGCATTACTGTTAACAATGCATTTATTTGGTTAAGTACGTAACCTGTTAGTAAGACTCTTCATTCTTTATTTCTTTCCTTTTTTGTGGACATGCAGGGAACATAATTATTTCTGTTCTTTACCTTCCAAAATATACCCTCAAGATATGAACTAAAACCCGTACATGTAACAATTCGTTAGCTGTAGAATCGGAAGGGTATGGTAATATCGCAAGTGCTTGGGGTAAAAAACTATATATTGCATATATATATTATATGAGTCTCGTATTACTATATAAAATAGAGGTTCTATTTTACATAGTAATACGAGGCTCTTGCACATATGCAATATATAATTTCTTACCCCTATCATATGTGGGGCCAACGGCTTAATGTTTGAATGTAAGCTGGACTAAATGTCTTGAAAGAACAGGCAAAAATAAGCAAAGCATTAATTTATTTAAACATGTATTGCCCCAAAGGTTAGCTGAGGAGAAGTTTTTTTAACTTCAACAAAGCATTATCAATCTCTGATTAAGTTTTGTTTTGCCAGGTATCGAGTAAATTTCTTGGTGCAGTACATAAAGGTCCCCACAAAATGTTGCTTAATACAATAATCTATCAAATCAGGGTCGTGCTGCTAGCCATGGGACCTCCAAAACAACAATAAAAATATATAACACTATTAGGCACTGCGCTAGACTCCACAGTACGATGACCGACAAGAGCCTGGCAAAATGAAATGAAAAAACTGTAACACTTTTTTTCATGGTACATTTTTTTCACATCTTTTTGTACCATTGTATGGTACAGAAAGATGTGAAAGCGGAGTTGAAATGAGTCAGTCGCTTTTGTATCTTTTTGTACCAAAAAGCGGCCGAAAACAGCCATGGTATAGAAACATATGAAACGGCCAGTCATAAGGGTTACTGAGTTTGACAAATGACTCCAAGATAAAGCTGTCATCACATAGCCTGCCAATTAGTATCCGGAATGTCTGGCTACTGGATGATCCAATCGTCATGTATATTGATGTTGGGCCTGCAAAATGATCAGTTGTCTATTTTAACTTTTAAATTACTTTTCGTTTTAAAAATAACGTCGTTAATCATTTTTCCAGTGACGAATTATTTGCACTTACATTGTCAATGTATCCAATCTGCTTCAACTTCTCGAGTAAAAGAAACTATAGACACCGATGGGGTCCGTTTTGGGGAAATGGGACCATCAATTGTATTACGTAATAAAAACATCTCGAGTAAATTTAGCAGTGAAATATCGAAAATTAATAATTCTATAAAAGTGATATTTAATCAAAACCCTGCATACAAACGACAATGGAAAAAGTTAAAAGATGATCCGGTATATTTTGCTATGAAAATGTAATAAACAGCATATCTAACAGCATCTTCAATAATACCAAATGTATTTCACTCAGGTGGCTAATATTTTGATATTTTTCACGAATGCGCAAATATCAAAATATTAGCCCCACTCGTAAAATATAGTTGGTTTTACTGAAGACATCGAGGAATATATATATTTTGTAAGACTATTAGAGAAATGCTGTAATGTTTTTTCAATCGTTCAATTGTTTATCTCTAAAATAGAAATGACGACATTATACAGGTTTAATTTAATAATTTTTAGCCCCTAAGGTACACCCCAATACTTACACTAAAGTTTCGACTCGATTTGTGTCCTCAGAAGTGATTAATAAACTTTGCGACTTGTTGTGACGGTGTTATCAAACCTTTGCTATTCGGGGTCAGCCCTGGTCATGGTGTTGGATAACGACATTCCGATGTTCTGATGGTACAGTTTTTTCACATCTTTTTGTACCATCCGTACCACGGATGGTACAAAAAGATATGAAAAAACTGTAACGTTTTTTTCTTGGTACACTTTTTTCATATCTTTTTGTACCAAAAATGGTACAAAAAGAAATGAAAAAAGTGTAACGCGGTACAAAACCTTTCACATCATTTTGCCGGCTGATACCGGCTATTGGTACATAAACATGTGAATGTAAGCTGTGTTTTTTCCTAAGTAGTTTATAATCTTTCTGTAACACATATAGTACAAAATGATTTGAATTTTCACATCTTTTTGTACCATGGTACACTTTTCTATGGTACAAAAAGATATGAAAAAACTGTACCATTGAAAAAAGTGTTACAGTTTTTTCATTTCATTTTGCCAGGCTCTTGTCGGCCATCGTACCACAGTGCACTGACCATTCAAACAAGCCTGCTTCAAGTGCTGGCGGCCCTGGTAAAGGCAGCGACTACCCACTGGGGCTCGGTTTCGGGATTCTAAGTAACATTCTGAAACCGTTTAAAAGAAATGGGGTTTCTCTTTTTTTATACATCGATAACCCTGATTTTTTTATAAGGTTTCAGAATGTATATAAATACTTAATATATAGAGTTGTGGTTGTTAACTGATGTCATATGTTACTCAGAATCCCGAAACCGAGCCCCTGTGTGACTACCTTGCTCACCGGCTTTATCCAACAAAGCTTGCTAGCTTCACATAGCGTAATTGCCACCATGTGCAATGGGTAACAAACCACTACTGCCTCAACACTCATGGTTACTGATTCTGCGACCACCACTTTGGTACAGCGTAAAAGATTTTCACAGTTTTCCAACAAAGACTTCTTCTGTCAGTCTGCAGCTTCCAGAGTTTGAAACCTGTTAACCTCAGTTAGAATCACACCCAATTTTCATTGGTTGATTCCCGCTCCAAATGCATTTCTAAGCCGGCTATTTATGTGTCAGACTATCAATCTTCATATAAAGACATATTTACATTTGGTGTGGCAATGCCCTTATATATTACTAGTAAATCCCTACCAAAAGCAGCTTCATCTATGAGAGTATAACTGAAGTTGCCCTGGTAGAAAGCGGGAAATTTGAATGTTGGAAGATTTTTTTCATATTTTTTTATTTTTGCGATTCATTAATAGAACGTAAATATAAGCGATAAACTGCCTAGATGCGGCAGACCTACTGGTATAACTGCCACATGTGTCACAGACAAACAATCATGGTGCGCTTAAATAGTCACATGGTAAGTTCACTTTTACATGTATATCAATAAAAGTATAGATAGGAATCATATTCAATTGATACAAACCAATCTTTAATTATAAATCAACTGATAATCACCGAGTTATACCAATGCAATGACAACAATTTTTCACCACAGCGATAGCCACATTTATGCTAATCGTATCATTTATATAAATATATAAACCATACAAATGTATTCATTGGAAGAACGTTACACCAAGTCGAACCTTTTTCAGTACATGGATAATTATTATCAATATTTGTATTTAATGTCCATTATCACGAAATCACATTTTCTTCTAAAATTGAAATGTCTCGCCGAGTACTGTAGTATTGCAAGGCTTACTCTACTGCATCGAACATAAAAGATTGTATCTTCTTATTCTTTGGGTCTGTGGATCTAGATAAACTGTTGGTGAAGTCAGGACTATATTTACTGGCGCCTGTTTTTCTACCATACACATCTGTCACCTCGCGGAAGAATGCCGGAGAGTTCCCGCAGCATAGCCCTATGTACTGCACACCCAAAGCCTTGGCCTCTTCTGCAAATTCACGTACCTCCCATCGAGTACAAAGCTGAGCTGACAGGTTGTCGGGGTATAGACGGTCACCTTGTGTGTAATATAAATTTATTGAGTATCTTAATTGATTTGCTATAGTTGTTAACTGGACAATTATTGACATGCCCAAATAATATACAAGATACAAGTATAGCTTTCAATACAAAAAACAAGACATAGAATACGATAGAACGAACAGTCAAAAACGAATTAAACTGCAACATACAGCTGGTTCGTTCTTCTTGGACTCATCAGGCATGGTGCTCATGTTGATAAGGATTTTTTTCATTCTTGTATTAATTGTTTTAAACAATGATAAAACTTGCATCAACAGTTTATACACGAATTCAAACAATTTTGACATTTTCATAAAGAACTTACCTGTATCAGGGTCCAATAGTGACTGAAATGTTTTGTATTTGCCTCTACAGCGAAATGGAACCGGGATTGCCGCCAGGGGACCCTAAGATGTATTTGTTAATTTGTTTACTTATAGAAGTATAGAGTAATATTAACTAAAATCATTGAATAGAAATTTAGGATAGTATATCCTGAGGGATATGCGATACTTTAATATACACCGTTTCTCTCCAAATGTGTAGTCATACAATGTTCGTATGAATTGGTACTACTATATGCCTTGTGCCTTTGATGTCACTGCCTAGTTCACATTTCTAGACCTTGATATTTCATGTGAACTAGAATTACCTGACGAGTGACGTGGATTAAAGTTCTCACCCTTTTCGAACGCGTGGTCTTATTCTAGAACTTTGTTATGACTCTTCGTTTGCATTTTTCTTTTGTTCATAGTTTACCATTATTTCAAAATTTGAGTTAGAACCAATGTTTCGTTTAACACAATATTCTTTCTTTTTTCCAGAACCATGATTTATTCTGCACTAAATATAGTTTTTACCTTACAGACTTTTCTGATCTCTTTAAGTAAGGGTAACATGGTTCTCGGTCCCCGTGCACAGTTCAGGCCCACGACGGCAGCCCCAGCATCCTCGAGTCGTTTACAAGCCTCTGGAATTGGTACGCCGTCCAACATTACATCTGGTTGGTATGCCGTCAACGTTATGACAGCCGGAAGTCCTGTGGATGTACGGCCATCGCATCATGATTGTACATGTCATGATGTTTTCGTAACATACATTGCTAACACAGGACATTGGATTTCATTATTTCATCATGAAATTATAACTATAGTTAATATGATGCTTAAGCAGTTTGTCTTTCTCAATATATTCTTGAGTTAAAATTTCTTGGTTTATCATTGCGTGTTGGGTATGGCATTGCCCTTTTCTATGTCTGCGGTTATATTTACCGTTTCCATATTTCTTGATCATTTCCAAGGCGAACAATGCTTCCCCAAAGTCTTGGAATGTCTCTCCGATGATGTAGTCAGCTTTTTCTTCAACCGCCCATTCGATTTGTTCCTGAGAAAACCGGTCTATAAGTTTAAGCTTTATTCAAATGGCTTATATATTTTTATGTGAATTTGATTTATATATAAAAGCCAAAAATTTGAATCAACATCTGATCCTCTCGTTAGATCAGGTAATATTAGGATTGTTAAATATTTTTTATTTTAAAACTGTTTTCAGCGCAGAACATAGAACAACTTATATTACTATTTGTAAGATGACGTACGAAATTCCCAGTCGGAGTTATATTTTTTGTAAGAATTGGGTAAAATTGGAGCACCCTGGTTAACTCCACTAAAGCCTACTTTTAAAAACGCCGATGAAAAGACGAAAAGAATGCAGACCTATATCCCACTCCATTGTAAATTGTTAGGTTTAAAATTAAACTTACTTAAATATTGTTGTAATCTATACAAAAGCGTAGATATCGTTTTTTGTTTGAACGTCGAACACAAAAGACATGATTTTGGCTGAATTTTCCCTGGCGATAAGATTAAAAGACAGACATCTAGCATGCGTTCGTGTTGGAATCCGAAAGCAAGTTTAAGGTCGCAATGGGAATTCGTGGCCATTAAATCGCTCAGAAACACACTTTAGGAGTCGTTCTTGATTTTGTCTTTCAATCTTAATACCAGGAAACAAATCAATGGTAAATATCTGGCTAATGATATTATCAATTGTTAACGAAATACAAATGACTAGTTATTTAAAAGTGGTTGATGAAATATTCAAATCTACAAAGGGCAACAGCTAGAGAACCTTGAACATGGCTCGTAGTTCCTCCATTGCCTCGGGATTATCTGGCTGGTAGTGCCATGTATGTGAGATATCTCCCTGCCATAAGGGACCCGGTGGCATCAGCAACTTCACGAGCCATTTTAAGGGCACGTCTGTTAAGTTCTTCCAGTCCTTCCTCTATACCAATGGCCCTTAGTCGTTTCCTGTTCCCTAAATACTGTTGAACAAGTAGTGTCAATGTAAGTTTTGCTTCGTCAGTGAAATATTGACAAATTCAATCAAAGAAAATTGTTACAGGCCTAGCTGTAGCGTGTAATTTGCGAGAGAGTTGCGCATGCGTTGTCCGGCATTTTCAAGTCACGCGAAGGTGTCGCTGCTTGCAACTACCATGGTACTTGGAAAGCACATGATAGATCGCATTTAACCCGTGTCCCAATAGGAACTGAAAATGTTTGTCTGGGATGTCAAAGTTCAGGATTCCATGCCATTTAAAGTCCATAATATACGTAACTGTGACGAAAACAAATCCAGTTATTTATTCAAATTACAGAGAAATCATTAATATTATAAAGCACGCTCTTTTGAAACAATATCAAATACATCAAATTGATACAAATTAGTATTGATGAAAGACCACTTAAACGAAGTGAAAGAAATGATACTAACTTACAGACATCTTAACGATATCATATGATTCATTTCCGGACTGTATGACATGAGTTTTAGTTAGTTAATGGACAATTTGGACAAATCCCGATGTGTAAAGCGATTGCTAGACTGTATGGGTCAGAGCAATATTCGCTTAAAATGACACACCTCGCCTACTGCAAAATTAATATGTTATAGATTTAAGAGTTATAGGCATATTGGTCTCTTATGATGCACGTTTTAAGTTCGGTACCTTTATTTTACAACAAAGCTTTGTTTCCATTTATATACTTTTGTCATATAGCTTAATCTGACTATATTTGTATGTTATACACGTTTGTATGTCATACGCATTTTTGTATGTTAAACACATGTTTGTATGTTATACACATGTTTGTAAGTCATACTCATATTTGTATGTCACGCGCACATTTGTATGTCATGTGCATGTTTGTATGTTATACTCATGCTTGTATATCATGTATATTGCTATAAGTGATGTTAATTTAGCAGAACAACCTTTAACCATTCATAAAGAGTTGTTCGGACACAAAGCTGATAGAATACAAATGATTAAACATTATTGATCTGATGTTCCAAATAATTAATATTTTTTAAAGTTTTTATAGCACATTATATCAGAAAAAAAATTTGTTTGCATAATTTACTAACACAACATTAAATCAAAAAGTGAGAAAGCCTTAAGTTGTGTTTACGTTTGATTCTTTTAACAAAAGGGGCATACGTTCCACGTTTAATGATAAGATAAGCTATCGGTGTGCTCTATATTTTTAAAAATGTTATACGTATTTTATAGTTACCGTAAACGCTTCAACAACGTCACTTCCGGCATGTGCATATTCTTCGTGCATTATTCGAACTACTTCTGGATTGTTAAGAACTACTTCCGGTGTGAACTCCCCGAACTTGACGTAACCTTTTCTCTCAAGCTCCCACATGTATCCCTCCGCGATAATAATAGCTTCACCATCGTTTAGTCGTTGTAATAAACCTATATGATATAACATCTTATGGGTAAGATACATACATTTATTTTTATATGGACGGTTTTCCTTATCAACTGTCATCAGCTCTTTCCCATCATAATTTGAATTCGATGTCATTTCAGAAAGTTGCAAAATAGAAAACATTCTCAAGTTAAAGACAAAACAAAAACTTAACTCATAACTTATACACATTTACTATAAAACCATTGAGATTTCACTTGAAAAGAATGAAAAGCCTTACTTTAATATTGTATTTAGAATAAATATCATTGAAATTTATAGCAATGACTATAGAGTATTTAAGTGTCACTACATTCAATACATTAATTCTGAACATAAATATAAAAATATAAATATACATATTAGTAATTTATCTTTTTTTGCTTCGTTAACTGTCATCAAATCAATATAAATGTATAATCTACCTTTCGATGTCATTTTCAGGATATTCTGACGACAACCAACCGGCCAATTTCTGAAATGTCGGTCAGTACTACAATAGCTGTATGCCGTATCTGTGCCCACGAACCCTCGGGTCGACTGGTCACACACACACGGGCTTCGTAATCATAGGCCCATATCTAGATATGCTTGTATACGTGTGTTTGAATATAACGTTAAATGGTTTTATGCTTCCAGCTCACTTCCCAGCTGTTAAATAACAGTATACAATGTTACAATTGTACATGAGATTGAGTGGCATATGTACAAATAGCATTAACATATAAAACTAGGAACCATTATATAAGATGCAAATGCTAGGACGCATATACTTAATATATATTAACGCAGTCTACCTGTAATCAATGTGTGTATGGCATTTCGGAGACTATAATCTGAATGTGTCCACAGTAAAGATTGTACAAACGACACATGCACGAATTCATATATGGATTGAATAGATTTTTTTTAATTTTCATTGCGGCTATGAATACCAGTAGCTACATTTGTAGCTACATATCCCGTGGAGGATATGTAGCTAGCTACTGGTATTCATAGCCGCAATGAAAATTAAAAAAATCTATTCAATTCATATATTTACATAACCTTTTCTTTTTTTTTAAATTTTATCGAGAAAACGATTTTACTAAAATTTTACTAAAAAGAAAAATTTGTCATGTATACGACGAAACGCCAAATTATTAGAACAGCCGGGAGATCCCGCCTATGCACCATCGTTTACCGTGTCCTTCCGCTCAGTTTCAGTAGTTTATTTATTTATTTTTTGCTTGTTATTTAAAACAAAGAGACATGAAATAACATCGAATACAATAATTTGTGTTAAATTAGATTTAATTTATGTAGATAGATTACAAAGAAAACATAATTTACGGAAATGAAACGAGGACTATTTTTCAAGCGTATTGATATTTTTCTGATGTTATGTGTGGAAAATCAGCACGAGGGACAATGTTTTCATACGGTTTTCATAGTGTATTCATGGTCATATGTTTGTTGTTTTCACTTGGTATGTTCATATCAGCAAACCACATTAGGAATGTAAATATAATAATATGACGGATAATGAATATAAAACAACACCATACAACTGTTTTGTCCCTTTTTACACAAGTACCGACGTGCTTCTGAAATCAAATATTGAAAAAAAAAAAAAAAAAATTTTAAAGAATCAAAATTTGTACAGTTCCTTTGATCCGCTTTGAGTTCCTACCAAACCAATAGATACCTCCATATACTTAGGATCTAAGCATCACTGACGAGTCCTAGGATAGCCACACAGCTGTCTGATACAGTTTAATGACTTTGGATCTTCTGTATCTTATTTTCATCTGTATTTGCATTGAAAGATATCTCGTGTGTCTTTTGTTTAAGTCCGAGACAAATAAGATTTCTGATGTTTCCGACAAGAAAAATGTATCGTGTGATAGAGATATTGTTACGAGCACTTGATGTTTTTATTTGTCTCTTGGTCATTAACTGTCATACAATCAAGCGGCCACAATGTAAAAGTGCTACGAAGTTTAATGTCTTCCATGCTTGTAGCGTGCCGATTACAAATAGGTGCAAAACATGTAGACAATTTGAATGACCGATTTTTGGAATGAAATTTTCTGTAGATACTATTTTCTGGGTCTATAAAAAAGTGTTTCTTGCTTCAGATACAAAACATGGGGAAATCAATTATTAAAAATAGACGCTTAAAACATACCTTAATACACGTACATTTATATGTCGTAACGTCGTTTTACGTCAGATAACGTCAACGTGTATGTGTAGCCTTCGCATGCACGATTGCTGATCTACATTAACATGGACTCGGATATCGTCGACTAAGTAGCTGAATCAGTACATTACATATATCGTCGAGGAAGCAGGGCGCGTTCACTCTTCCAAAACACCTGGTCTTAATTATCATATTTTTTTAAATGTAATCCATGTATATCTAACTTATGTTCATATTTTATTCTCTTTTATCAATTTGTAGGTACAGTTTTATATGCATGTTGATATTCGCTTGCGTTTGAGTAATTGTGACAGAAATGGACACATAGTTTTGTTTGAAAATCAGTTTATTTATAAATGGGCAAACTCTTGGCTTTTATAATAACATATATTCTCACTTAATTCCAGTTCCAGCATACACCCTTATCTTTGAATAACTGTCTTTACTATCCCCAGCAAGAACACTTAATGAAAGATCTGATGAATATTTGCAGGCTCCCGGTTTTCGCCCATACACTTCCGCTAACTCACGGAAGAAGAATGGAGCATTCCCGCAGCAAAGCCCGACGTAATTTACACCAATCGCTTTCGCTTCCTCTGCAAATTGTCTGATGTCGTCCCGATTACACGCCACGCACGACAAATTCGAAGGCCATGCGTGTTTACCTACAAAAGATACACTTACATATCACAATATTACTGTATTTCATTTATGCAACTTAACTGGAGATTTTAGAATATTGCAAAGCAAGCTATCAAGATCACATTTGTAATGGACACTTGGTAGCTTCGTTAATACCCATGTCTAGTTAAAATCAAGAAACATATCCATATACCGATAGAACTATAAGACAGCAAACTAACCATGTCGCTATAGGACTAGTCAACATATCTACATCGTAATAGAACAAGAAAAGCTGACCATGTCCCGATAAAACCAGGAACAATACATGTACTGGTAAAATTAACTAATTAACATATTTTCAGCATCGAATCAAAATGCCTAAATCTAAAAGAACTTGATATACGAATAAACATATGCTCATATCCCTTTCTGTTTAAGACTGAAAGCTTTACCTGTTTCCGGATCTTTTAGCGATGTCCACGTGCGATCTTCCTCTGTAGTCCTAAAAGTCACAGGCAGTGCGGCTATGGGGCCCTGTGAACAACAAAACAATTTTGATCATAGTCGACCGTGGAGTATTTGTTTCTAGTTAAGGCTGGTTCTACTTCTTACTTCAATGTGTGGGTAACATGTAGGTAACACCTTACCTTGCAAACCTTCCGAATTTCCCTGATAAGTGGTAACATGGTCCTGGGGCCACGCCCACAGTTGAGGCCTACCACAGCTGCCCCGGCCTCCTCCAGTTTACGGCATGCCTCTGCTATTGGAACGTCATCCAGCGTTATGTCGGGATTATAACACACAATAGTTATTACTGCTGGCAGACCTGAAGACCGACATATGGAACCACAGTTCAATTACATGTACATATAACATTAATATTCTAACCAGGTTCTGGTTTCATAAACTTTATTTAAGTTATGTTTTTTTTTCTTGCCATTTTCCATAGGAATGCATGCCATAATTTAATAAAAACTTCCTCGTCTTAGGCCTTATCTTAACGGAAATGAAGATTTCTTATCAAACGTAAGTTCTAAATGATCTTTAGTAATGAAACGTTGAAAACAAGAACATGCAAACTATTAACGAATTAAGCAAACCTTGCCGACAAAACTTTGAAATAAAGCTTTTTAATTAAAACTCTCAATGAAATGTACATATTTGTAAATGACAATGTTTTGTTTTAGTATTTATGTGTGTTTTGTTGTTGGTTTTTTGTTGTTATTTTTGTTACGCATTTGGACGCTAACCTTTAACACGTTTTGTGTGTGTATTTGATACTAACTCTGGAGTACATTTCACGTGTTTCGATATTGTGTGTTTGAATTTGCCCTGCTGTAGACGCTGTGGTATCACAATGTGGTGCCTACCTTTTCCATACTGTTGTATTGCCTCTAGTGCTAGTTTAGCTTCTCCATAGTCGTTTATTGTCTCCGCTATGATGAAGTCCGCCCCCTCCTCTACCGCCCACTCCACCTGCTCCTGACAGAAGACAATATTATGTGTATCCAGAAGCTCACCTAATACAATCATTGCATCAGTTACTCTTTGTTTACTTTATCTAATTTTTTATCGCAAAGAAGCCTTGTATTCAAGAAGAGATTTTCTCCTCCGAAAAACAAACTATTCATTTTAATATAAAAATCATATAGACTATTGTATTATTGTACCTTAAACATGGCCCTTATTTGTTCATCTATATCCGGTTTATTTTCCTCGTAAATAGTAGTACTGCAAAGTCCACCAGCCATAAGTGTTCCGGTCTCGTCTGCCACCTCTCGTGCTATCTTGAGAGCCGTTCTATTGAGTTTCTCGAGGTTGTCCTCTCGTCCAATCAGCTTTAGTCTCTCCCTGTGTCCGTAATACTAAACAACACAAAAATTATGTGACCAAACAACGTCACACGTGCGTCAAACACACGAGGAAAATATTTGTTTTTGTATAAGTATATGTATATGATTATTTTCATCCTGGATACTCCAGATTTACGTTTAATTTCGCTTTCTGCATCGCTGCGATATGTGGTAACAAAACAGAAGGCTGAGTCACCGCCATCTTATGGATTTGATGCACGTATTGACAAGCTTTGAATTTAGTTATCAACGTAGCAACTTGTGCAGTTTTCATGTAGACCATTTAGATAGTTGCTTCGATGAAATACAACAGGATTAGAGAGAACGAAAATGAGCGTAATCTGTGTAGTATTGTCGTTTAATTACTGTATGAAAACATTGGGAAGTATTTGTGTGTGATTAAACTATGTTTGTAAAAAAAAAAGCTTTCTGTCAACAACGAGGGACTATTAGTTAAGCTTATATTACCGTGAAAGCTTCCACTACATCAGAACCGGCGTGAACAAACTCCCGATGCATGCTTCGAACCATGTCTGGATTATCTAAAACCACTTCGGGTGCAAATGAGCCGAACTTTAGGTAACCTCTTCGTTCGGTTTCCAGCATGTATCCTTCCGCGACAAGAACATGTTCACTGTTGTTAAGGCGTTCTAGTAAACCTGTTAGTGAAACGAACGAAAGATTTTGTTTAAAACCCCTTCATATGCAATATATCTACTCTCTGTGTTGCATTTGATTGTAAACCCAATTGTATATATATGAGACGTATACTACAATTCGTAGTGATTCGGTCAGTGTAAGAATATAGATAGATGTAGATCCACTTCGATACGGATGGTGTTGTTAACACGAGCCAAAGACCGGGGTTCTAAAAAGTTTAATTTGCGGATATGTTTCCACACTTGATTGTAGCTGGGAAACTAGAGATAGCCTAATATAGCCGCCAGGCACATTCGGTATCAATAAAATAAGCTTTCCTAATTTGGTAAATGTATTAAGCTATTTACAATATAATTTGAATATATATATTGTTTATAAGTATCTTGTTATTTGTTTATCGTGATGTGAAAACTACCTTTTTATTATTTATAGTTTAGTGTTGTGTCCTATCCGTATTGTGCACCGCAAGGTCTGTTGGTCGTTTTTATTTATCCGTATTTAGTGTTGTTGGTGCGGTATATGTAAATTAGGTTTTGAATATTTAAGAAAGCGTGAAAGTGTGAATGAGAGTGTTGATAAAACCAGTTCACTCCGCGGTAGTTCACAGTTGACCTCCAAGCGACACTGATCTGAGCGATTAGACATGGAATCTGAATTTGTCACCTACTGACCGGGTGACTTTCGTTTACAATTTCAGAGGAGATTTTCTTCTGAAATTATTTTAAATTCCGCCTCATCAAATTTATCACTGCGCAATAACAGTTTTTATTCCAAATTAAAAAAAAAATATAAAAAAACTACAAAAAAAAAAAAGTTTGACAAATCACACTTTTGTAAAACAATTAAAGAGATAAGTTGTCTATAACACAAAGAACTAAATCATTTCTGTCGGAAATATCGGAGGTCCCTAGTGCTTTGATATACTGCCCTTTCGGATGATCACTTGCCTCAGTATTAAAGCGTTCTTCATGAGAAACCAATTATTTTCGATTTGACTTAAGTCAAGACTCTGAGCTGGCCATTGTAACACAGGTAGACCGTTATCAGTCTTCCGGGTCACACACAATCGCGACTTGTGACAGGGAGCATTATCTTCCTGGAACGGGTAAGGTTTGTCACTGACATATTTCACAATCACATTCCTTAAATTATTTTCAAGGACCTTAATGTACTTCTCATGTTTCCATCGACATGTGTTCCCACCCTTTCATAGGTATTATATTCCTTTTAAGATCATCTGTTGACCAGTTCCACTCATATAACCGAGACATTCTGGTTTCTATCTTTCGGGATTTTTCTCCACATCTTAATTTCGCCTTCGGGTATCCAAACCACTACAATTTCATTAAAAAAAGTAAAGCTTTTCCAGTAGTCGTTCACATCGTTGATGCGACGAGCCAAACACCCGGCAAGGCGCTATCTTCTTTTCACCTCCCCGATTTCAATACGTTTCCATTCACGTAATTTCTCCTGTTTTCCTGGATACTTTTGGAGGAGCATGTTAATTAATATAAATTGTTTTGTGAAATCGTCCAAAAGGGAACGTCTATCATTATTCACCAACCTGCAGTTTCCTTTGATTGCGATCTGTCAAACTTTTCTTCCCCTCACTTCTTTGCCGATTTTCATGTTCACCATAGCTGTTATTTTCCTGGATCATTTCCCCTACTATTGATCTGTTTATGCCGAGGATCTTACTTATTTCTCCGACTTTCTGGTCACCTTGTGTCAAAGAAAAGTTTTGTTTCGTTGTGCTGGGTGACAGCTCCCGGTCTTTTGTGCCATTTCTACAGACCTCTTCAAAACGTTTACATTAGTGACAGACGACACTTTCATTTCCGGTATAGTGACGTCATTGCACAGAGTGTAATTAAGGATTGAATCTTGATTTGGTCGACTTCATGGGGTCATGAATTGAGTTGCTCTTGAGACAAATTTAATGAACTGCGAAGCAGTTCATGTTGAATTTGTCTCAAGAGCAACTCAATTCATGACCCCATGAAATCGACCAAATCTAGATTCAATCCTTATATTTCAATTGTTTTTTTTTTTTCGAATAAAAAAGTCGGTCTAGATATTAATATCTTGTAGCTTGTGCAAGTCTAAATGCGGAAAAGTCCGAGGAGTTCCGGATTGTGCATGTCTTGTCGGTCGAGTAAAATAGTCCGCAATTTTAGGATTAAAATCAGCATTATTTTGTCAAAAAAAAGTATCCAGCATATCTGGTCTTTCATCAAATACAAGAATACAAGAATAATTTTAATAATTAATCCATGTTTATAACAACAATGTAGAAAAAGTGAAATAGTTCCGCGGAAGGATTTTAACCATGTATTCATACGCACTGATCAGTGTTAATCTGGTCAAATTCATGAGCAAATGAAACAGATTAAGTTTGGTAGTTTCATCGAGTCCAACTTGAGTAGAAATTGAAATATTAGGGTATGCAAGAGAGAGTTGAAGATATAAGAAAAATACTCGGAATAAACAGATCAATATTGGGAAAGTGTTCCGATGTCTCTACGCTCAGAGAAACTAGCGCGCCGCCATTTTCCTTTGGGACATATATTTTTGGCACTGTAGTATACAGTCGGCGGTATATATATATAAATTGGATGACAGATAAATGATCGTGCCGTTTTATCGGGCAACATTCTAGTCATCTGTCATCAAAATTGCATTCGTTATATCACCTAACTAACGGAGATATCGTTTACAAGTGTGTAAACATCAAATTTGACGCTTAGGAATACATTGCTCATAGCCGAAGCTGTGCACACATGCGCAATTAGTGTGAATGCGCATCGACTGTTTTCGTTTTTACAACAATACCCCAATACCCCAATACAATATGAATGGAATATGGTTTATTTAACTGAAATATACATTGTATCGATGAAAAAATAAAAACGATGTTACTGCGGAACTTTAGTTTGTTCATTCCTGAAGTTGACAGCATTTCCCGTCAAAAAGGAATCGGCTGTTTAGCGATTCAAATAAGTGTCCGGGTGTTACGCCTTTTCGTATAACACCGAAAAAAGAATGCCGATTTCATTTTTTTTTTTTGATAACACTAGATAAAAACTCAGATTAGAATGTAAATCTAATGAATTATTCTTGATTTTTATTATCATTATCGTTTATTGGTGAGTAAACTGTATTTCACAGATATTTCAACATGGTGTCATTAAAAGTATCCGTAAAAATGCAGTTTACACTCCAGTAAACGATAAAAAACAAGAGTTATTCACTGGGCATACTAGAATCCGGTAACAGTCTGATCATACGACATCAAACATTTGTGTATAAAGCAGTACTAACCATCATGATACAGGAAACTCTATATAGCATCCTGAGATGGTTAATATATATGCCCCGTAATCAGGCACCATTAACTGTGATATATTGCTAATGCATAACATTTTGTAGCCAAATTAGTCTGTGAAGTCATCACTAAGTTATATTATTTTAGTTATTTCATATTTTCGCCTGTCGCAACCAAGAATTTACGGAATATTAAATGTAACTTTTAGAAACAAAAAGTATACTGTACATTACTATGTATGACAGTGCACTGACTGAATGCTTATAACAGACATTAAAGGACGTGAATTATTACAAATCATGAACAATTCTAGAGGAATTTGAAAATGATCTAGATTAAGCATGCCAGTGATAGTGAACGTCACGCGTGCGGTGAATAATTAGTTCAAGATTAAATGAGACACCTGTGGTGAACAATTAGTATAAGTTTAAAGACAACACAAGCGTTATAAACAGTTATTTTAAAGTCAAACGACACACGTGGTTGATTATAAGTTTATGTTTAAATGACACACGTGTGGTGAACAATTAGCTCAAGGTCAAACGACACAAGGTGTGGATAATATGTTCAAGGTTAAGTGACGTCACATGTGTGGTGAATAATAAGTTCAGGGTTAAAGGACGACACACGTGTGGTGAATAACCATTTAAAGAAAACACGTGTGGTAAATAGCTCTATGTTATACAAGTGAATATCTCATGTAAAGTTAAACGACATATGTGGGGATAGCCCGCGTTTCTAGCCCTGACACTATTTCAGGGCCAGAGGAAACTCGGGCTATTGTTGGGAATAATAAGTTCAAGGTTAGCAGCGTTGAATCATATGATTGAAAAACAATTTCGGTAAGAAAGATATACACAGACTAGTGTTTCATAGTTGATATCATGAATCTTTACCTTTTGATGGCATTGTGTCAGCACAGATAGGCCCGCCAGTACTACTCGACTGATATACACAAACATACACAGCTTCACTGCAGACATACGTATAACGCTAGTTGTGTAGAGCACATGTGCTTTCTAGATAACAGTTGAGTCAGAGGTCAACAAAATTTCGCTTTGAGGAGTAAGTCATTGTCTAGTAGTTTCACTCTATTCTAGGTCACGGGTTATTTTAAATTGTACTTCACACAAACTATGATCCACTAGCATTTACCGAACCTAGATGTAGTACGACTGCAGTTTTCTAATCGAATTTACACAAATAGTGCGGATGCTATTTTTGAAAATCGTTAGGGATTTTCAGACAAGATTGTTTTTGAAATGTTACGGCTATCGATGCATTTCTTTCATCAATTTTGCTGCACAATAAGTCCTATGAGTTTTGATATATCGTGAAAAGATAAGAGAATGATAGTTAAACAGTTTGACCTATGACCTTTAAAGAAAGAATCATAGATGTTTCATCCACATTAACCCTGGACTACTTTTATAGAATCTTATAGTTATAGCTATCATGTTGTTTTCATGATTATTTTATGTTGATGTCGTCATCAATATCTCATCATTACGATAAATCATGCAAGATAAGGGGGTTCCAAAATTTAACACTGTATTACATGATGTTAATGACTTCACGAAATTAAATTATCATTAGTTGGGTGGTCGATTGTTTGATGTTGTCACAGTAGCATTAATTTTGAATGGAATACCAAGTAAAGTATTGCAGCAATAACACAACAGGACAAAACTGGAGAATAACAGCTGGAAATCAAACGAAAAAAAGCGAAATATGTAATACTATCGTGTAGCGAAGTAGGGAATCATTATTAGGTTATGATGAATGATGGTTTGGTAAACCATTCTAGAAGTCAAACGAGAATGCCAAAATATAACGTGGGAAAAAGATAAATGCACATGAAGAATGTTAAAGTGTTTAAGAAGAATGGGACGATGCATTTCTGCAAGTAAAGGTAAGCCTCGATCTGCTTGAAGATTAAATCAAGGTTAAGGGGATACGACAAAACAGTGAATCGATAGTCATGAAAATTGACACAAGTGACATTTTGCGCCACATTTTGCTTTGTTACAAAAATCATATATGTCTTTCATGCTTATTTTCTCAATACCTAGAGTTTTTGGAGAACTTGCAATTAAAAAAAAGTTTTCTATAAACGTTTAGTGTTTACAGGCAGAATACTTTTTTAGTTGAGAAACTGTAAGATTTTTTTCCGGGAGGGCGGGGTGGGGGTTATTTAAAAATAGGAATGACGTTCGGTTGGAGTATCGTAGGTAATCTGTATTAACAGAACAAAGATATGAAAACACAATAACTGCAAGTCACAAGGCATTTTATTGCTTTTGAAGGATACATAATTAAACATTTTATTCACATAGCTTATATCAAATAAAAATAATTTTAAATCCGGAATATAGCTACAACATAAATATTTTGACCTGCATTTCTGAAGCTTTGAAAGCAGTCATTTAAATTACATGAAACAGTTGGCTAAGTGTTCGCCTTTAAATGCTGTCAACACTCGTAAACTCTTTTATTATTTGTGTATGCTTTGTTGATGTGCCTACAATTGCATTTGCAGATACATCAGGGGAATATCTGCATGCAGCAGGTTTTCGGCCATACACTTCCGCTAACTCCCGGAAGAAGAATGGAGCATTTCCGCAGCAAAGTCCGACGTAATTAACACCAATCGCCTTCGCTTCCTCTGCAAATTGCCTGATGTCATCTCGGCTACACGTGACACATGACAAATTCGTCGGATATGCATCATTTCCTACAAAAAATACAGGACTTGTTAACATATTTACTTGGACATGTCAGAGAGTTGCAGCGGAACAAAGCAATTAATGGAATAAAGCACATAATGCTTATCGTTCAGTAGTAGAAATATACTATACGCTGGCATATATAAACAAAATAAACAAGAAACTTAAGGACCTGACTTAAAAGACCTCAGTGCTATATACTCAGTAACAGTATAATTGCACTGAGGACAATAGTGTAATACTCTAATTATCTTGGTCATGTTGACTATTTTGGATTTCTGATCGACCCAGAAAATACCATCACTTAGTGAAGACCATCTCGGGAATAGTGCAGGCAAGAAAGAGCTGATTACAAATGGTAGAACTTAGGTTCGAAATTGTACGGACGGCGAGCAACACTCAGCGGACGACCTCAGATGGAGAAGGAGGATGGCAATAAAACCTGAGGTCGAAATATAGCTGAGACTAGGAAGGGCACGAAGAGAAATAGTATCTGGTCTGGACCTACCTGAGTCTGCTTTGAACTTACGTCAACATGTCTAGACTCACCAGTTCCTGGACTGAGTTTAACTCAGCATCTTAAGTTACGATTCGTATCGTAAATTTAAGTTACGTTAAATCTCTGTCCTACCAAACTCCGTTACTTAAGATGCTTAGTAAAACTCAGCCCAGATCGAGATTTCCTCGACTTTATTCTGGATTTACCTGAGTCCAGACGCACCCGTTTCTGGTTCGCATTTCTCTAAGACTGCTCTGAAAGTACCTATGTCTAGGGATACCTGGAAATATCCCCTATGGCTAGACTCACTAGTTTCAGGTCTGGATATCCCCAAGTCTGCTGTGAACTAACCCTATGTTTAGACTCACCAGTTTCTGGTCTGGCTATCCACAAGTCTGCTGTGAACTAACCCTATGTTTAGACTCATCAGTTTCGGGTTTGGATATCCCCAAGTCTGCTGTGAACTAACCCTATGTTTAGACTCACTAGTTTCGGGTTTGGTTATCCCCGTGTCCATTCTGGATTTACCCATGCCTAGTCGTTCCTGTTTAAGGAATGACTTACCTGTGTCCGGATCTTTCAAAATGATCCACGTGGGACACCTATCCGTTGTCCTGAATGCCACGGGAATGGCGGCTATTAGTCCCTGTAAGATTAATCATTATGCAACAGAACTTGTTCAATTCAGCAATCATCCACACCTCTTCTTCGGAAAAGTTTCTCTTTGTACTTTTGTTACAATCTTTACAAACCTGCCCTACATAATATGAACCTTCCGGAAGAAGCATTAGTAACTATACTAATCTTGAATATACTTATTAACAATGTAGTTACATACATGTTTGCTGTTGCTAAGGTGAGGGTGCAAGTGCATTATTAACTTTACAAAGTTACAATTCAGGACTGCTTTAATTTTTCACTGAACAACAACGAAGGAACTTTCTAGGCAAGGGATATTTCTCTCCAGAAAGCATAAATATCTTGTTCTGTATCCACACAGCCAGTCTGCCATGTAACATCTAGCATACAAAGTAAAAATATTTTTAATTTGACACAATATCAATTTCACATCTAAATCTTAGAATTACATTACTCTGTTTTTTGACTGTTCATGTTATTTATTTTCTTTAAGCGTGACAAATATATATGAAATGTATCTATTCAGAATGAACTTATATTTATGACAAATACTGTAGTATCAATGCAAATGCACGGTGGCAGATGTTTGCCATGTTGTTGTGTTTCTCCGTCTGACTTCTCTATACAGAGATGTATAAAGCTTAGTATGCCCCTTACCTTACAAACTTCCTTATTTTTCTGATTGTAGGTAACATTGTCCTTGGACCACGCCCACAATTTAGACCCACCACGGCCGCTCCATCCTCCTCCAATTTACGACATGCATAGGCTATCGGTAGTCCCTCAAGCGTCTTGTCCGGTACATAGCATGTTATAGTTATCACTGCTGGGACACTTTATGTAATCATAAATAACTGCTCTAACATACATAATGTTATGTTCACACATGCAAACAGCTAGCAGAGCTTTGTTGGTTAGGGCCTAATTTTTGCTGCATGACGCAACAAATTTGTGACGTCACCAATGATATAGATATAGATATGTCAAATTATCTGTCCTTGAAAGCTTACAAAATGTTCTCCCTTATGTCATAAACAATCCGAAGGAATTATATGTATCGAATATAAATTTTAAAGATCTATTGAAATATTATGATACACATAATGGTATTGATATGAGAACAGCAAGCTTGCGGAATTGAATTACTTTTTACTTTTTGAATACTTTTTTTCATCAATTTCAATGAAACGAAACATTGAAAACAGCATTCAATGATATCAATAGGAATCAAATCGAATATTTATCAACTTTTGTTTTAATCGGTATCCCTGCAAATGTATTGTTCACATTTTAGCTATTTCAGTTGATTTTTACGTTAGAAAGAGTTTGCTTGTTTGGCTTCTTTCTCTGATTGTGAAAAAAAAACAAAAAACAAAAAAAACAAAAAAAACAAAAACAAAAAAAACCCGACAAACTCTATAACTAGTAGATATCATCATTCATCCGACAAGAACTCTCACAATAATGACTATTAGGTCTTCTACCTTTTCCGTATGTCTGTATTGCCTCTAGTGCTAGTTTAGCCTCCCCGTAGTAGCTTATTGTCTCCGCTATGATGTAGTCCGTCCCCTCCTCCACTGCCCACTCTACCTGCTCCTGTGGTCGTACGAAACAAAAATGTTGCGTTCAACATGTGAAAAACATATAGTTGATATTTTATACTTTAAATCTGGAGATCCGATAAAATCGAATAAATTGTGTCTTATTTCCAAAATTCATACAATTTTTTTTATTTAACATATCGAACAGATGATTTTTCTTTCGAAAACAAGCTGTAAGTTTAAATTAAATCCGATTAATGTTCAGTCAATGCATCTTATTTGTTATCCGTGATTACTTCACCTTAAACATAGCCTTGACTTGGTCATGTGTAGTAACATCATCTTTGTCATATATGTTGGTGTTGCAAAGTCCGCCAGCCATTAAAATTCCGGTCTCGTCTGCCACTTCCCGCGCGATCTTAAGAGCTGTTCTATTGAGTCTCTCTGGGTCGCCCTCGCGTCCGATTGTTCGCAATTTCTCTCTATGACCATAATACTGAAATACAACTTAGATACAGCAAGATTTACATTAATTTCTCATATCTATAAGATAGGGTTCAGTTGCTTTATTCCCGCAGTATTACTTGTGAAATGCCTATTTTGGGATCTCTTGATTTATCTCACTAACAAAATGTAGCCTCAGACAGGAAGTCTCCTTCTCACTCGCTTCTCACTTCTGTACTCGCTTTACTTTCAGTAATTCATTCTCATACATGCAATATGTAAAACAATAAAACTGCAAGGGGAATATTAAACGCCGGTCCGATATGAAATACCATAGCTTATTCTATAAACTTAAAAATAATTGTTTTGTCAAAATGCTGCTTCACAAATGAAACCTAAATGCTAAGGTAGCAAACAATGATTAAATATCTTCATCGATAGAAATCCTTATTCATATAGAACTAAATTAATTCCACTATATACATGTATACTGATTTGGTCGTGGATAATAACTTAAGCTACAAATATATTCCATACAACAGCTGGTATATAATGCACTGATTGCTGGTAATAATTTAAGCAAGATTTTAATTCACTACAGCGACTGGTAAATAAGGTATATATTTACTGTGAATGCTTCTACCACATCGGTGCCAGCATGTACAAACTCTCGATGTAGTTCTCGGACTACCTCCGGATGTTCTAAAACCACTTCCGGTATAAATCCCCCAGACTGCAGATAACCTCTTCTCTCCAATTCCATTAGATATCCTTCCGCAATGAGGACTTGTCCGCCATTTTCTAGACGCTCAATCAATCCTTATTAATTAAAAAAGAGATCAAGAGATATATTCAATGGAGATACATTTCTCTTTATATGTAATAGATAATTATATATTCAAACACACGCTCATTAAATTAATTGCAACGAGTAACCGTACATAATCTCTTGATGTTTCCACAAGCTTCCATGTCGGTGTCAGCGTCAAGCCCAAAATGTTGGGGTTACGGTTTTGAATGGCTTATAATGAAGTACATAAGTAAGTCCATAAGTATACATCCCAAACATTCCCTTTTCGCTAGATGTCTCGGAGTGATAAAAGAGCGATTTGATATTCGAATATGTTGTGTTATTTTTTTCAAATTTCACATTGTATTGGACTCATCAGTGATGTGAAGGGCTAAGTTTGTGAAAGTGAGGTAACCAATCAATAATATTCAAAACGGGTGTCCGAATTATGGATGAGTGGGTGCCTTAACTCCATAATTATATTTTTAGAATTCAATTTTTTTTTGTTAATCTGTTTTATTATTATTATTTTTGTTATATTTTCTGGATATTACCTAATTGAATTATTGTATTCTGAGACGAAACCGCTATTCACAAATTAACTTAATGAGATATGACATAATCAGAAATTAATGAACCGATTTTCATGAAAATTGCTGTGATTGATCTTTTCGCCATCAGTTGATTTGTTGGAAAATATAACTATAATTTTTCCTGTTAATTTTCCCGAAATCTAGACTTTTTGGAAACAATTTTTTTTCAAAACAAGGATGAAAAACGCTGCAATTTTCTGTCAATCTTTAGTGGCTACAGGGAGAATCGTAGTTAAGAAACGTTACCTTCAAGTAAGAATTTATTTTGGGGGTATGGTCTAGCGCTTTTGTGATAAATAAAGTTATATAATTTTTCTTGTAGTGATGATTTATGACAAACAGATATTATGAAATAATAAAAACATTACCTCACCCTGGGAATACAAACCCACATGATATTATTGTGGTTTTTCTTTTGATCATGATATCACATACCCTCCGTCCCCATATAGCTCATTGCTTTGCTCTGTGTTTTTTCTGGTGACACCACCAACAAATCTTCTGGCTACATCTAATATGTGTCAACACTCACAGGAGGAAAACTATTACAAGCTGTACTCAAACGTACATGTAGATCTGACGTTTGCTTTGAACTAATTTTCTCAGGAGATAGATTTTTATGAGTATTTCTTATCATGTTAAACAGAAACTCACACCGGTATTACATATATACACCATTTCGTCACGTGAAACGCAGGTTTTTGACCTTCAACAACTCGCATTGACCTAGTGAAGGTCACAGGATTTTTTTGTTCAGATTGATTTATCTTATCATTGCATACACACAGGACATTTCAATAGCTAACACAAGCTGACACTCTTCGTCGCTTGCGCACGACAATCGCGAATGTCGCATTACCTTTTCTTTTAACCTCTTTGATTTGTTTAGTTAGTCTTGGTAGTTTTAAGTAACTTTAGTTTGCATTTCCCCAATATCCCTGTGGAATGGCCATACATTTGATCCCATAAGCATTGCTGAATAGCATGATGCAACAATGCAACATATGTGTAAAAGGATATTTACATGTCTTGCATTCTTTTTATTTATTTATTTTTGCTTTAGTCATTTATTTATCTTTTTAATGTTTTGTTTTTGGAGTCAGATTTTAATGCAGGCAAAACGATATACTGTACTTCTTTTCAGCTGTGAAAATAGGCGTTTTCAAAATAAAATGTATGTGCTTTTAAGGTGGCTATTATCCCTGTGTCGTAACAGTACCTTATTTGAGATAATTGATAAGATATACATTACGTAAACCTTCTCTTTAAAGGGTGAATATATCTACACTTCCCATCAAAGCGTGATTAATGCATATATATTTGAACCATAATTTTATAAAATAGATATATCCCACAAGTATGTACAAGTCGACAGAAAGTTCGGCAAACTATTATCTTCTGTTAACATCAAGCAGTCCTGATTGAGTACTTTGAACGGTTTTTATGTCTCTAAAATAATACACTATGCCGTATTATATCGTGAATAAAATTAAAGTAATAAAATGTCAAAACATGTACATACCTTTTGATGACATTTTGTTCTAGAACGCGGAATCCCTCTTTACCTGTCTGGTGTATGCGAACAGCCAACGGTGGCAACACATGGGCAAAAATATATGGAACGTCTTAAGGGGTATATAGGGTTTCTTCGTAGTACACTCATTTTGTGCCATCAATTTTTGTATGTTTTTTCGCGGGTATTTAAGTAACGATGCAGGTTTATGACGAAGACAATTCATTACGTATCGACACTTAAAGCCATAGGCATTACTGTATGGCATCTCCCTAAAAAGACAAAACAGCTGCATATTGCATTAGTTATTTTTAATTTTGGCTGTACTGTATCTAACGCTCCAATTTGTATTTAAAGGTGATGAAATATCGTGTTTATCTTTTGTACAATCCGTGTTAATTAACATTGTCGCCATCGAGATTTACTTCATTTGTCAAATGAAAGACATCTCTGAGGTTCCATAACACCACACTGGTATCGGGTGAGTAAACATTTAGGAGTAATTCGTGTCTGCTCTAATAAAAACATATTGAACAGCTGTAATATATATTGTATATAGAAAGCTCTTTTATCAAAATGGAGCTAAAGGACACAAAAAACATCATTAATATGTCATGGATGGTTAAAAAAGACATTAGCATCTATGTCGAGGCATATGAAAGAAAACTATAATATTGAATATTGGAGCTTTTGCATCCCACCCCTACCCCATCCAACCCCAACCCAACCCCACCCCAACCTCGCCCAACCACACCTCAACCACACCCCTACCCAGATTGGTAGAAGTTTTAAATGTTCTATTTATAGGTGTACGAGACTAATGGTCTAGTGTTGAAAATCCATTCAAGTAGGACAGTGATAAACGTTAACATTAACGGCTATAGGAAATCAATCGGTTCCGTGGTTCCTGTAAGAATCAGCGGCCCAAGGCCGCAGGTCTGCGTTAATTAGCGCTTCGTGAGAAACATCATGGTATCAGTATTTTCTATATATATACTTTAACACTGTATCTATGCAAATCTTGTACAAGTTGATTACATTGGCAACAGCCGTTCTCAGTATCTAATTACATTAAAGTGCTGTAGTTTGTATGATATGTATATAGATTTAGCTATATATATATGTAATATAATCATACCGCTGTTCTAACTATTATGCAAATGCCTTGCCAATTCACACGCATGAAAGCGTATGGGTGCGTTTTCTTGATGTTGCAAGGTTTCTCTGTTGCAATACAATTCAAGAACTTTCAAGAACAAAGTGTGTTCTCTACCACGACACTAGTGCTATATCTGCATTACATTACAATTTGCGTCATTATCTAATATGATGAATGTGATGGATTACGTATCACTGTTATTGTTGTCCTACATTATTAAGACACATTTATTACAACACCAGTACTTTCTTGTCTTTATTTCCATGTTTTCAATGTTGTATGTGTTAAATACATATTGAAAGTAAAACAATACACAATATCGTAACCAAAAACCTTTTTTTTTTTATCATTTTTCATGTTGGAAACATGGTTGTACTTAGGAAAAAATAGCTTTCGATGTTAATGTTTATGGTGTGATTTTTGAACTCAGTTTTTCAGTATCGAAAGATTGCACAAAAACGATCAAAATTTAAACATGAATGCAACGGACTATAATTTATTTGATTGGTTATGCTGATAATTTCAGACAGAATGTATCGTGTAGTACATTGTCAACTATAAATAAAAGTAGGTAAATGCAATATCATGGTAAAACCACAATCTTCATCGTTGCCAGCATATGCTAATTACGATCAGGAATGCGATGACAATGCGAAAGTAGAGGTCTTAAACGTGACTTGTTTTTTTCCGTAAAACTTTATTCGTACATCATGTTGTTAATATTGTTTTACTATATCTCATCAATTCAAACAAACCACTAAAAACAAAAAATGCAGTTTCAGTAAATTATACCTCTTCTTTTAGTCTAACTGGCGATTTTTAGAAATTAACAATATAATACAGCAACAAACTCCTATATAATTTCTGCGTTGATTTACTAAATTTCTAACTTGTTTTATTAGTATATCATGTGAACATGCATTTTGTAGTATAGTTTAAGTTAGTAGAAAATGTCCGCCGTGGAATTATTGTTATGCGAGAAGTTTGAGCTTTGAAATGGTTGAAAATGGTCTGTGACTCTAAAATAAGTTCGCTGTGTTAATTTCCTGAAATATCGACGTCGTTTTGTCCTTTAACGATCATTATCCCGAGTAAACTTGTCTTAGTAGAATTTCCAGTGAGTAAAACCAATACGTTGGACCTTTAAATATTGTTAGCCGTTACAATTTCCATTATTGTTTGTAAATATTTTGTATGCTTGCCTACAATCACATTTGCAGATACACCAGGAGAATATTTGCACGCAGCAGGTTTCCGACCATACACTTCCGCTAGCTCTCGGAAGAAGAATGGTGCATTTCCGCAGCAAAGCCCGATGTAATTTACACCAATCTCCTTTGCTTCCTCTGCAAATTGTCTTATTTCATCCCGACTACATGTAAAACATGCCAAATTTGTCGGATACACGTCATTCCATACAGAATTAATTATAGCATAATGAAGCACATTTATCAAATTTGAGGTTTATACTTAAGATTTAAAATTTGGCTCCACTGTTTGTCGCTCTTTCTAATGACAAAATTTAACTCATGGTGAGAGAGTAGCTTTGTTTACAGCACTGAGTCTGATCTGACTTACCTGTATCCGGATCTTTTAAAGCGATCAACGAGGGATATTGATCGGTAGTTCGAAATGTCATGGGAAGGGCGGCTAACGGTCCCTGTGAAAATAACGTCAATATTGGCGACTTCATGTATATACGAGAAGCAACAGAGAATATGAACGAAGTCGTAGATAGAGGTTGATAAATAAAACGAGGGCAACATATCAGCAAATAAATTTTTGCATGGAGACCTTTGAAAAGGACAGGGAGAATATGACCAGATGCTCCGAAAAAGTAAGCGTTTTCTGAATTACTGAGGATACCGTCATACCAATCCAGGTCCATTCCGGTTTCAGATACATTTTCAAAAAATGAAATAGGTTGGTCACAACGTAGCCATTTGGAATATCAATAAGCCTCAAAGATGTCTGACTTCAGATTACACAAGGAAATAGATTAAATCATAATATGTCTACCACTTTAACATGGTCTTTATCAACCTACAATTTTTTACATATCTAGAAACATTATGTTGTTAAATCATGATAATGGAGAGCGTCCTCGAATATCGACATTAATATACCGTATCAACAGGGTTGATTAACAAATGTGTAACGGATTTGCAAACAAATGTTTTTCTTCCATTGGGCCTCTTCTGCTACAGTTACCCGATTTAATTGCTGTAATGCTGTACGTTTATTGACAATGAAAAGAAATAAAATTTACATATCTATTTATTAAGTTGATTTGATAAACTGATAAGTCACATCTGCAAAACAGATGGTACCATGAGGAATTATTCTGTACAAACTGACATGAATACAACATACGTCGATTTCAAAATTGTAGATTTATCTTGGTTGAGTTCTTTACCTTAATTGATAATAATATAGACATTTATCCTGGCTATTCTTTATCTCAATTGTTGATATATACGTATATATAAAGTGAGTCAGTTTCACTGAAACAATTTTTATACTTAACTAATCACGGATATAAACAGAAAATAATTGTCTAATTAAGCAATTAGAAAGAAAGAGTTTTGTTCCTAAATACAAATGACTTTGTGTGGTAACACCAACAATATGCCTAACATCGCATAAAAATAATTTTTAGAATAGGTATCAACTGAAGTCTGATTTCAATCAATATATTGTCTGAATTCATGTTTTTCTTTTTAATTTGGACACTCACTCTTTAACTGCCCATAAGGATGGTTCTTAAAAGCCAACATTTAGTTATGTGGTTCAATATTTAGTGGTTTTGTCACAATTTGAGGATTTCCAAACTGAAAAATTGATTTTCCAACAAAAATTTGCTGGTATTATTATGAGCACATATACCTGATTTATGATAATTTTCATTTATAACCCACTGCGTAAATCAGGCCAGTCAAAACCTTTATGTACACCAGGCCGGTTAAAACCATTATATACATCACGACAGTTAAAACCAATATGTACATCATAAAGTTAAAAACCATTACGTACAAAAGTACATCGGGGCAGTTAAAACCGTTATGTACACCAGGCTGGTTAAAACCATTATATACATAACGACAGCTAAAACCATTATGTACGTCACAACAGTTAAAAACCATTACGTACAAAACCACATCAGGACAGTTAAAACCATTATGTACATCACGACATTTTAAACAATATGTGCATTGGGACAGTTAAAATCATTATGTAAATGGGGACAGTTAAAATCATTTTGTAAATTGGGACATTTAAAACCACAGTGTATATCGGGATAGTTAAAACCAGTAGGTACATCAGGACAGTTAAAACCATGAGGTACATCGAGACAGTTAAACCATGATGAACATCAGGACAGTTAAAACCATTATGTACATCAGGACAGTTTAAACCATTATGCACATCGAGACCGTTAAAACCATTATATACATCAGGACAGTTAAAACAATAATGTACATCAGGATAGTTAAAACCATTATGCACATCAGGGAAGATTAAAACCGTCATGTACATCAGGACAGTTAAATTATTATATACACCAGGACAGTTTAAACCATTATGAACATCGAGACAGTTAAAAACATTATGTACATCAGGACAGTTAAAACCATTATGAACATCGAGACAGTTAAAACCATTATGTACATCAGGAAGTTAAAACCATTATGTACATCAGGAAGTTAAAACCATTATGAATATCGAGACAGTTAAAACCATTATGCACAACAGGGCAAATTTAATCTATTATGTACATTAGGATAGTTAAAATTATTACGTACATCAGGACAGTTAAAACCATTATGAACATTAGGAGAGTTAAACCCATTATGGACTTTAGAACAGTTAAAATCATTATGGACATTAGGACAGTTAAAACCAAAATATACATTAGGATAGTTAAAACCTTTATGTACATCAGGGCATATTAAAACCCTTATGTACATCAGGACAGTTAAAACCATTATGGACATTAGGACAGTTAAAACCATTACGTACATCAGGACAGTTAAAACCATTATGGACATTAGGAGAGTTAAAACCATTATGTACATTAGGATAGTTAAAACCTTTATGTACATCAGGGCAGTATAAACCATTACATGTACCATATGGTATGTTCATTAGGACAATTAACACTTTATTTACACTAAGACATTTAAAACCATGATGTACATTAGGACAGGTAAAACCAGTATGCCTATCAGTATGTCTTAATGTGTTATGTATATCGGGAAAATTAAAACGATAATTTACAGTTGGTTCGAAACGTTCAAGGATTAAATATATAACAACGTCTAGCTTGGTTTCCCGGCGTTAATCCAGATGTCGACTAGTTTCAGCACTAGGGAATATGGTTATCAAAACAAATTCAAAATTCAGGTATAACTTATCAAATGCGGTACTTAGCCTTTTAACAATAACGACAACTTATTATGAACGACATAATACATAGATAACAGTCAAATGGCGTCATCAAAAAAATAGTAAACACTGGTGGCGGGGAAAATATCTAAATGTTGTGAGCTCGTTAATGCAGAGTAAAATATACTACCATTTATGCACAAAATAAACCTAATAGAATAGCATATATTTACACTTGCCTTAAACCTTATCGAAACAGTACGTATGACAGAGTTAATAATTTATAAGTAGAACAGTTGGTTCCTAAAACCAATCTAAAGTTTGGCTTGGTTCCTTGTTCACTGGCGCACACATTTTGCAGGTAAGATTTTCTGTTGAAAGTGCGACTAGTTTGTATACTCCATCCGAGTTAGATTCAGCGGACACCTATGATAAGGAGTTCAATGAAATCTTCTGATAGATCAAGAACCTCTTGACTTGAATGGCATGGCATTTATTGATGGACAGTGTTCCAACAGTGTCTTAGTATCATCTCTGTAGCAAGCGGTGTTCGTCAGGGAAGTATCCTCGGACCAACACTTTTACTCATCTATGTGAACGACACACAAGAAGTGGTATTCTACCTAGTGAAATTATTCGTGGACGACACCAACCTCTTCTAGAAACCTGTGAAAACCACGAAAAACCAAGAACTACAAAAAATATTGACTTGACTGTGAAATGGTCAGAAAACTGGCTTATGAAGTTGAATCTCACGAAATGTGAATTCATGGCAGATGACAGCAAAAATAAATCGTCCAGCTGTAACATCAAAACCCAGGGATAGTGAAATCAGGTTCCTTTAAGTTAAACAAACAAGATGTGTAATTTCCTATATTACGATGTTCTGTGTATTCAATATCATGGTAAAACCACAGTCTCCATCGTTGAAATAAAAGCGGATCCTTACTGCTAATGAACTTAGTGTTTATGCATAACTTGTCGGCTTTTGGTTTTTTGTTAGTTAGTTTGTTTGTTTTTTGTTTTGTTTTTATTTTATTTTTTTGTAAAAATAAAAAAAATAAAGAAGCTGTTTTCATACAGGGTATTGATGAATAATATTGTTTTACTATAATTAATTCCAACAAGAACACTAAACACACAAAATGCAGACTTCATGTCAGGTAGTGCAGACACAACGAAGCGCTGTAAACACTGTGATGTCATCACAATTCACAACAATGTATGTTTTTTTGTTTTGTATTTTGCCGATATGTTATTCAACAGAGTCGAAAGCGTAAACATATCAAGCGCATCTACGATTTGTAAGACCATGTGCTTCAAAAAATATAGGTCTTCAGCTTTTAGGTAAAATGTTGGTTAAGTCACAATCTCAAAATGAGAACTGCGGTGATAGAAACGAAACTACCGGGCATATCAAACCAAATATCGATCACGTCTGATTTCATGTTCTAGTTTTAGGAATTATGAAAATATGACATCATAAAAATATTAGATAATGGTTCACTACACATGGCATGATGTCGGTTTTCATAACAATGGAAAACTCATCAGTCACAATGATCAAAGATGTAATGAATATATTTTATTGTAACTTGAATAGAAATATAAGTTTCATGATATTTTTCTCTTCTTTTAGTCTAACTGATAATTCTTAATTTCAGAAATTAACCACATAATACAGCAATGAACTCCTGTTTGATGTCTGCGTTGATTTACAAAAATTCTAACATTTTTCATTGATATATCATGTGAAAAATACATTTGTGGCGTGTAATAATATTTCCAGAAATATCGACGTCGTTTTGTCCTTGAACGGACATTATCCCGAGTAAACTTGTCTGAGTAGAAATTCCAGTGAGTAAAACCAATTCGTCGGACCTTTAAATCTTGTCAGCCGTTACAATTTCCTTCATTTTTTGTGAATGTTTTGTATGCTTGCCAACAATCACGTTTGCAGATACATCAGGAGAATATTTGCACGCATCAGGTTTCCGACCATACACTTCCGCTAGCTCCCGGAAGAAGAATGGAGCATTTCCGCAGCAAAGTCCGACGTAATTTACACCAATCGCCTTCGCTTCTTCTGCAAATTGTCTGATGTCATCCCGGCTACATGCAACACAGGACAAATTTGTCGGATACACGTCCTTTTCTGCAAAGACAATTATAACATATCTTAGCATGATTAATCTAGCTCATGTTGGGAGAGCGACATTGTTCACAGCACAATGAGTCTGATCTGACTCACCTGTATCCGGATCTTTTAAAGCGAACCACGAGGGATATTTATCTGTAGTCCGAAACGTCACGGGAAGAGCGGCTATCGGTCCCTGAAAAAATAACATCAATATTTGCGGCTTCAAGCTTCAAGGTAAAATTTGAAAACGTGCATCGAGTTGCTCATAAATTAATGATATTTGCAAATAAGATCATGATGTCCACCACATTGAAATGGTATTTAACAACCTATATCTCTCGAAAGCTTGTATTGTTGTTTTTATTTCAGGTATCACACTACAGTAGGACAGCTTGGTGATTTGCTTTTGATCTTATTTATTTTTATTAAGCTAAACAATTCCAACTTTGGAATAGAGATATGATGTTTAATTTCATATAGGTTTCAGGAAAAAAAATGTGTCGGGAATTGTGTCATTTTGTCAAATATCATGATATTTTGCATTTGTAAAGTTTTTTTTTGAAGTGGTTGCCATGGTATTCACAGGTCTGAAAAACATGGAAAAGAATAAGTTTTCTTATCCTTCATAACTGTATCAAAATTGAAAATGTTGGATAGATTACAAATATATATACTTTAGTGTAAGTAATAAGTAGGGTTAACTTGGTATTTCTACATATCTAAAACAGGTGCCTTATTTTTCAGAGTTGGCCATTTTTACTGTACACTGCTACCCCAGTAGTCGATATTTGTCACGGAAATACTGATAATAGGGAAGGTCCTTGGATATCGAATCAATTTGGACACGTGAATTACCGCAGTAAGAGTAATTTTACTATCTAGAAATGGTAAGTTATAAATGTGTAATGGATTTAAAGGCAAAATTTTCTCTCTTCTAAATTGTTTCCCGATTCAATTGTGTGGAATTATGCTGTGATTGTATACATATTGATTAAGTTGGTTTATTAAGTGGTTAGTCACATATGTAAAACGGATTGTAAGATGAGGAATTCTTTCTTTACAAACTGACATAAATACAACATGCTTCGATTGTAAAAGTATAGGTTTAACTTGACTGTAGTCTTTACCTCAAACGTTAAAATGATATTAGATATATCTATGTATGTATAAAATGATTCATTCATACTGAAACAATTTTCTTTAGGCATGTTTATACTGACTATATCACAGAAAATAATTGCCCAATTAAGCAGTGATTTGTAATTCAATATGTATGGTTTCGTTCATTAATACCAATATCATGCGCTTGCTCTATTTTTGAGGCTACAACTACTTTAAAAGTCATGTCATTTTGGACAAATACCAATCGATTTAAACATGTTCGTTTCACCTGCAATTTCTCATTGTTATAGAAATCGTAGTTTTGTAGTTTTTAATTTACAATCGCTCTTTGTAGAAATAATAAGATAAGATAATATGATTCAGTCGTCTTTCCTTCGCCTCGCCTTTACTTTAAAAGTTTAATATAATATTTTCGCTGTTTATATACTCGTTTGATGTAATGATAGGCCCGCTATACCGCTTACCTTGCATATTTTTCTTATTTCTCTGATTGTAGGTAACATTGTCCTTGGACCACGCCCACAGTTTAGACCCACCACGGCCGCTCCCTCCTCTTCCAGTTTACGACATGCCTCAGCTATTGGCAGTCCGTCTACGGTTTTTTCCGATACATGAAGTGACATAGTTATCACAGCTGGGACACCTGTATGTTGAGAAAAAGAAATAGAAGTCATAGCAAAATGTTATATGTTCACATGTAATAAACACCGAGCATAGCTGCGATCGGGAATACGGGCCTCATGTTGCTTCATGACGTCAGCAGCATTGTGACGTTAACAGTGATAGAGAACTCGAGCTAAAGTATTGCAATTTCATATTTCAAAATTGTTTGGTAGAATTTAATCTTTTTTTGAATGTTTAAAAGGCAAAGTTATACATTGTCTCCCTTTGTGTCAGTTAGCACCAAATGTTCGTTTCCCTTCCATAATCTCGCCGATAAAAAGCCGCAGTATATTTGGAGGGGGGATTTACAATATATCCTATACTAACTCGTATTGTATTAAAGAATGTCGTATTTATCACAATAAAGCTGTAAAAGAGCAAGTTTCATAAGTAAACAGTGTAGCTGAGATATTGGGTTGGTATTGAATAGGAATTCACGTAATTGACAAAAAACGGAAATTTGGACTCGAAGTCTAGCAATGTGTTAAGAATTTGAAACATTGAGTACTACAGATTATCATATAAATAAAAAATGAAGTTTTAATATTTTTTTTCTCAGACCGCCTTTAAGTCTTCAATGTCAGTTGATTTTGACGTCAGAATTATGGTTTAACTGCTGGTCGGTTTTCTCTGTTTCTCATACTATAACATGAGAAATTCCATAAAAAGAGGCACACAAATAATCAATATATCAAAATAGTGTTAACAACGTTTTTACATAAAATAACGAAGAATGCTTTTTTAAGCTAAAACTAACCTACAGTAATAAACTTCTACCATTCAATAGATTTATACAAAATGGACTCTCAAACACAATGTTAAGCATTGCGACGTCTACCTTTCCCATACTGGTTTATTGCCTCTAGCGCTAGTTTAGCCTCTCCGTAGTCGCTCAATGTCTCCGCTATGATGTAGTCCGCCCCCTCCTCTACCGCCCACTCCACCTGCTCCTGTGATCATAAAAAACTAAAATGTAATGAAAGTTTAATATGTTAATACTATATAGTTGTATACTTAACATCTGGAGACCCGATTGAACTTATTAAAGTGTGTCTTATTCCTCAAAAAGAAAGAAAAAAAAAACCCACAAAAATATTATTTTACGTATTAAACAGAGCTGATTATAAGAATACAATTAAAGTGCGTCTTATTCCTAAAAAAAAAAAAAAAAAAATCCCACAAAACCACAAAAATATTATTTTATATATTAAACAGAGCTGATTGTAAGAACACAATCATTGAGATTGATTTAAAACTGATTTATGTAAAAGACTCTTTGTTTTTGTTTACAGATAAAAACCTTACCGAATTAAATTGCATAATCCCCTTTATTGCCGTCAAACCTGTTTAGTACCGTGAACACTTCATAAGTTCTTAAGTAAAGAAAGTAATATACATATAATAAAAGATAGTAAACCGGCCCTGCGCGCGCTGATAAAAGAAAAGCATGGGTTTATTTTTCAAATGCTGAGACATTTCACAGCCTATTCGTGATGCCTTTTCACATTTAATCTATCTTTGATTTTCATCCAACAGACTCACGTTGACTTTAGTAGATGATGTCATTATTTTCCGAAATCCTTTTCATTACCTTCGCAGCAGCAACCAGTCCGTCTGATGGACTTTGGGTCAGCGTGGCATTGATCGCCTGTCCGGCATCCTTCAGTTTGCGCATGCGTGCAGGACACATTTTCCGCAGTTCATTTACATATAGAGAGTGGCGATTCTCAGTAATTAAAGGTAAGGTTCATGGTTTTAATTGCAATTATGAAGAACTACGGTATTGATTCATACATTGCGTCATCATTAGGGTATATAATCTATCATTCAACATTTTGATGCAATTTTTTCATTATTCATATGTTACGAAAAAATAGAGATATTTTAAGGTAACTTGCATCAATGGTCTTATTTGTAATCCATAATTAATTCACCTTAAACATCGCCTTGACTTGGTCATGTGTAGTAACATCATCTTTGTCATATATGTTGGTGTTACAAAGTCCGCCAGCCATCAAAGTTCCGGTTTCATCTGCCACTTCTCGCGCGATCTTAAGAGCTGTTCTATTGAGTCTCTCTAAGTCGTCCTCACGTCCGATTGTTCGCAGTTTCTCCCTATGACCGTAGTACTGAAATATACCTTACATATATCTTGGTATTGCTATGTGAATATGATAAATGCTAGGATTTGGAGCCACATATTCAACTCACTAATCTCGGAAAGGAGATATTTTTCTCATCTTGCACTCTTTTCATTTTGCAGCCATTAATTAATTCATTTATTCCCACAATCATTTTCATGTATGCAATTTGCAAAACAATAGGACTGTAAAAGAAACAGTAAACGCCCATCAAATGACATAACTCATTCTATAAGCATACATAAAAAGCAAATGTATCAAGAAGAAATTTTTAAATGATAGAAATGCTTGTTTATATAGAACTACATTATATCCACTATACATGATTAGTTGATTGCGGAAAAGCCAAACTAAACATTGTACTTATTTACTACAGCGGCTGGAATATATGCATTGCTTGCTGATAATAATTTAAACGGGATACTTATGCACTTCAACGACTGGTAAAAACGGTATAAACTTACTGTAAATGCTTCTACCACATCGGTGCCAGCATGTACAAACTCTCGATGTAGTCCTCGGACAATCTCCGGATGTTCTAAAACTACTTCCGGTATAAATCCTCCCGACTGCAGATAACCTCTTCTCTCCAATTCTATCACATATCCTTCCGCAATGAGAACTTGTCCGCCATTTGCGAGACGCTCTAACAATCCTTTCAGAAAAGAGAAAGAATAAGAAATTTGTTTATTGGGGGTACATTTCTCGTATTGTACAAATAGATAATGATATATTTTAACAGACATTCATTGACTAACCGGTAGGAGTGAAAGTGAATGAGCTTGCGATGTTTCCCCGTAAGGTTTTGCGTTTTCAATACCATGATCACTTCCATGACAGGGTGGTTCCCTATCTATTTAATTACATCATTAAATATTCATCATTATCTTTCTATTGCATTACGTATGCTTTATTTGTAAATGCTGAAATACAAATGTATCTCTGTACTTCTCAACCAAGCTTGGCATGTGTATATATACTAATAATAATGTTATAAAATAGACATATACTACATTAGTTTCTATAATATCCTGACCACTAAGGAGATAACTTGTTCATGATGACCCTTGCAGATATATAAGTTGTGAATAGATTAGGATTCATAGTAGGTATTTTTAATGGACCTTCTTACACATAGATAAGAAGAATACACCTGATACTGTGATTTAAAAAAAACTTACATGGTGTTGTATGCCTTTGATATCTATCCATGTGCATTAGAGTTTAAATATACTAGCGGGGAACAGAAACACAAGTTTGGCTTTGGTAACATAACGTTTGGACACGTGGTCGAAATTCAACTGAATTACACACAGCGCCGTGTACTTTCAAAATGATCTTTAGTTAAAATTCAGTCGATCCTGGCCCGGTCGATGCTGCATGCTTTCAGCAGATTTTTTTTAAGAAAGCGTCCACCAGGGGTACTCTTGCACCATACGTGCTTATACATCATTTCAAATCGAACATTGGAACAGTACAGATCAGTTACAATACATGTACATTTCTACAGCAAAATGCCGCGATGGAGTGAAGTCGATCAGGTATTGAGACCACACTTCTTCCTCGTATCCATCAATGTAACATTACTTTGCAGCAGGACAAGGCAAGGCCCTATGTAGGAACCGTGTTAACGTCACATATAAAGTCGCTAAACTCACGCAGTCCCTTATAGAGGAGTGGAATAATATCCCTTAAAGGGCAATAAACACATTGATGTGGTCAAAGAGCAGCGACTGATGCCAGGGTTGGTCACACATGCTTCTGATTTGGATCAGGAAACAGCGTAGGATACTCTTGTTTTAACGGTATTAATGCAAACATCGCCTGTGATATGACAGTAAAAAATCACCAAAATGAATTCAGTAATGATGCAATAATCGAGAAACTCACACCATGAATACTCATCAAAGAATGATGTAAAATGTTAACTATCGAAAATAGACTTGAATTCTATTTTCCCGCTAATATATATATTATAATACATTACTATATTCACATTCAATGTGACTAGTCCTATTTTCGCAATTCAATAACTTAGAAATAGCTACATTTGATTTTTTCTTCAGTATTTAATTTGAATGTATATATTGAGTTGGTGATCTGGATAATCAAACATTTGTAAATTCCTTATTCATATATGTACTTCCGGTTTGTAATATATGGTAAAGCCGCTTGAGTGTCGCATGTCACTGTAAGCTTAAACCACTGTTTGCCGGATCCGTGGTCAGGTATAGGTACTTGTAGGTCATGTTTGGTGCTGAGTGGTAGTTTTATAAGAGCGCAGCTCAACACGACCGAAGGGAATGTGAATAAAGCTCTCCTAAACATAGCACGCCAGCTATATTTCCAACCAATCCTACCTTTGAACTTTGAAATCGTGTCCCACGGGAATATTCTCGCGCCCCCGGTAGGGGCAGCCATGTTTGAAATATCTTTTCCTTCACCTTTAGATCTGAATTATTTCTCTCTCGTCGAAACTATGAAACCATGAATGATGTAGGCAAGTAGGATGTATATGTGCTGGAGCCTGTGCTGGTGTGTGAATAATTATTAATTTACAATTATATATACATTTATGAGTAAGGATTGATGTCTATGTAATTGTCTAATTCATATGTATAAGTACTTTGTGTCCTTGTGGCTTTGATACCATGATTGGTGTAGGCTGAGTTTCCCCTGGCCCCACACCATAACTGATGAAGACCGAGTTTTCTCTGGCCCAGACACCATGTCTGGTGTAGACCGAGTTTCCTTTGTCCCTGACACTATATCTTGTATAGGCCATTTTTCCTCTGTCCCTGACACTATATCTGGTATAGGCCATTTTTCCTCTGTCCCTGACACTATATCTGGTATAGGCCATTTTCCCTCTGTTCCTGACACTATATCTGGTATAGGCCATTTTCCCTCTGTTCCTGACACTATATCTGGTATAGGCCATTTTCCCCTCTATCCCTGAAACTATATCTGGTATAGGCCATTTTCCCCTCTATCCCTGACACTTTATCTGGTATAGGCCATTTTTCCCTCTGTTCCTGACACTATATCTAGTATAGGCCATTTTCCCCTCTATCCCTAACACTATATCTGGTATGGGCCATTGTTTCCTCTGTCCCTGACACTATATCTGGTATGGGCCATTGTTTCCTTTGTCCCTAACGCCAATTCTTGTGTAGAAGCAAAGTGCATTACTACACGAAAATTGGAATAAAAGAAAATCTATCTTACTTATATCGAAAAATGGGATATCTGTTTGCCCCCCGCAAAAAAAAAAAAAAAAAAAAATAAATCAAAAAAAAAAAACAATAATAAAAAAAAAAACAATAAAAAAAAAAAAAACAAAACAAAAAAAAAAAGAAAAAAAAAGAAAACAAAACAAAACAAAAAAACAAAATATAAAACAACAAAAACAAAAACAACAACACTTATTTGGGAACGTCCGTGTAGCCTCTTTCTTTCCCCTGTTTGAATTTAATACTATGTGAGAAGAAAACAAAATAAATGGTCTTTTCTGGTCATTGCGTCTGTTAACTCGCATTTTCTTTAGTTAAAGGGCAATTAAACCATCCTAATCGAAACGCAATGACCCGAAAAAAATTTATTTGGTTTTCTTCTCATATTTTCAATCAAGAAAACTAGGTTAATTCGACCCACCGTGTTCCTACGGCGACATACATAGTTTGCAATATGGCGTCGGGTCGTGTGTGGAATTTTGACCAGTGTAAAACGAGGTTATGTACGGACGGAAAAAAATCGATATGGGACTAAATGGGTGGTTTGGGGGTTAAATAAATATTACATCTATCCATAACTGTAAGGTGGGTTCTATGTCACGCCCGATTTATTTTGTCTTCACCAAGCACCAAATAGTGCCAGAGAATTTCACTTTTTCATATGGTAACGCGCTCTGGCACGGTGTCTTGGTCAGAGGAAACTTTTATCCTCTTCTGTTTACGTCAAGCGGTCCTGGCGCAGTATTTCGAACCATTTATGTCTCTAAATGTACTCTACGTCGTTTTGTATCACGAAATGTTATCAGAAAACACTTAAATAGAGTAATAAAATATTAATACATACCTTTCGATGACATTTTATTCCAGAACGTAGAATCCTTCCGTACTTCTCTGGTGTTTGCAAACAGTAAAAGGTGGCGTCCGATACCAATGATCTATGGAAAGATCTGTAATCTTTTTTGTTTGTTTGTTTAGTTTTATCCCCATAAACCTTGTGTTTGTATTATATATCAGGTTGGTAAATATATAAAGATAACACTCTATGTATCGACTCTAGGCATCACTGATGAATCCTATAGTCCAGTTGACTAAACCTGTATGAATAATTCGTGTTTGATCTGATAAAGATGCATTATATATATATTGTTTATAGAAATAATTGTGCGACGCTATCCCATATATTTGTCTCTATATAACTTGTGTATTTAAATCCGTGTACATTAGCATTGTTATCATCGAGATTTACCTTAAATATGTCAAATGAAAGGCATCTCTGATGTTCCATAACACCACATTGCGCACGTCGGAGTGCTTGAACATTTCAGTATATATCAGGTGATTAAACATTTAAGAATAATTCGTCTCTGCTCAAATACAGACACATTCAATGTATTTCTGAAATAAATTTGTTTTTGTATAGTTTTGTCGTGTTATAAATAGAGGTTACACAATTAGTGGTTGTTAGATATGGAATTAATTTCACACGAGTAAGTTACTTTTTAAAAGTTGCAAAAAACACTCGCTAAAGCTCGTGTAGCTTTAGCGAGTGTTTTTTGCAACTTTTAAGAAATAACTTACGAGTGTGAAATTAATTCCATATCCGACAATTTCGAGTCGTGTGACCTGTTTCCACCACAATAATATCGGCTTGAATCAAAGGGAAACGTGGCCAAGTATAATTTCGCGTATGCAAATAAAGTGTACCGGTGACGTCCGGGACCCGGTGATGTGACGTCATTAGATTATTGATGACGCCAATAACAATTGCAGCTTGGGTCAAAGTTCATCGTGTTAGCCAATCAAATGGTATAAACAGATTGTTAATCAACAGCTGTAATTATTAACTGATGGTCTGAGAGTTGAAGGGTATTGTGGTAGAACTAGATATAAAAGATGTGACAAAAACTGGATCCAGTTATAAGTTGGAAGTGTCTGCAAATCCGTTACACAGTGAAAGGGCTAGGAACCAGAGTAATTGTTTAGATTAGATTTGGGTAAGACTTTGGTGGGTTTAAGTAGATTTTGGTAGATGTGGGTAAATCATGGCGCCCGTATGTACTAGTATAGACATATAGGAGTTTGAAATTAATACACGCTCGTCTATCATACATGTAGCCATTATTTTATAACGCACGCTCTGGTATTTATAATAAGTCACGTGGCGTCCTTTAGCGTATTGTATATTTGTGTCAATAGTTCTGTCCTTTATTATATGGTAATATTTGATATTTTAATAGAACTGCCCAACTTTATATATCTTTAGTTTGTGTTTATTTACCAGACTTTACTTACAAACTACAACTTAGGATGTAATGATATAATAACCTGACGGACCAAAGAACACCGAACCTGGATATTATATTTCAAGGTGAAATAATGCACCTTTTACATGTGTATTTGACGAAAATAAAATTTCTTGTATCTTATAGATACAAATGCCTATGGCTGAAACCGTAAGTTTGCCGAGTTCGTGGTTAGATATAGAGGCTTGCAGGTCATGCTAAATGCTGAGTGGCAGTCTTGCATATGCATTGACTTAGATGCTCTTTATCTTTTTATTTTCTATAGTTTCTTTGTGTTCTGGGATATCGCATGACAGGTTGGCGGAAACCGCCAACTTGCGTATGAAATACGCCTACGCAAACTTACCTATTATTAGCCAATTAAGGTATATAGCGTTGTTACTAAAAATAACCAGAATCACTTTAAACTGATCTCGCTCAAAACCAAGTCGCGTTTATTTAATGAAGGAACTAATACAAATACAAAATTGAAAAGTTATTTGCACGATTGAAAGTACCAAAAAAAGTAGTCGGGGTTTCCTCTTGGCCTTACATCATATGTGGGGTTCCCACACTAGACATTGTGTCAGGTTCAGAGGAAACTTGGGTTATAGGACTGGGAAAATATCAATGCAGACCTTTCCAAGACATTTTCTTCCAGAACGTAGAATCCGTCTGTACTTTTCCTGTGTTTGCAAACACCCAAATGTGGCCCCTCGTAGGCAACGATCGATATAAAACGTCAAAACGGTTCTTTATATCTCTTCTTCCTGGTTTCATAATTTTTTGCCATCACGTGATGTATGTGTGTCACTTACGTGTCCAGTTCAAGGGGATTCAGTACAATTGTGCAGGATCAGATTTGAGAAATAACTAAACGGTTTGTTATCAGTGATGACCCCTCCAAAAATGCTTTGATGTGGTATACATGTACTTGTAAGGAGATACGAGGACATTAAAAGCAGACATTTCCATATCAATTATATGAATGAGACAATTTCAGAGAGCTTTTTTTCAGTTCCGAAAATATCAGTTCATTAGAATTTTTCCGTCGTGTCGGACTTTTTTGTTTTGTTTTGTTCGAAAGATCAAAATATTGTTCTTTTGATAATTGATAATTTTCATGATAAAAACGCTCATTTACCTTCATGTAAAATCAAATAAACTGTCTAGGTTGTGTGTCAAGCTTTTTTTTTTTTTTTCTCTCTCCTTTCTCTAGCTTATGTGTTATGATGTTTTAGCATTTAGGCAGTAATGTTGTGAGAACGGTAGTCTGTTTCATTCATCTTACTTGAGTGTTACCTTTGTTTCTCTCACGGAGTATCTACCTTCATAGAATCTCATTGATTTTGATATAGTCTACTTTTGACATTTGTCATCAAATACACATTGTACATTCTTTACCAGTCTTCTACTGAAAGCAACCATGTGATATCCACAAAGATAGGTAGTGCTGTGATAGCCGTAAAGTGAAAATTAATTGCAAATAAATAATCATTGTGTAATCAAACTCATTCTCATTTGTTATGCTAGATTTATTTTTATACGCCCGACGAATGACGATAAGTGTTATGTTATCATGGCGGGCGGGCGGGCGGGCGGGTTGGCGGGTACATATGGTGTCCGGACCATAACCCCAGTACTACTCGACCCAGGCTCTCCATACTTGACACAAATATACATATTAATGAGCCGGAGTGTCGCATACCAAAATCATGCCCCTTACCCTCGTATTTGTGGAGTTATTTCCCTTTTGGTGATTTTACTTGTCCGGACCATAACTCCAGTACTACTCGACCCAGGCTCTCCATCCTTGACACAAATACACATATTGATGAGCCGTCGTGTCGCATACTAAAATCATACACCTTACTTCCAAATTTGCGGAGTTATTCCCCTTTTGGTGATTTTACTTGTCCGGACCATAACTCCAGTACTACTCGACCCAGGCTCTCCATACTTGACACAAATATACATCTTGATGAGCCGGAGTGTTGCATACTAAAATCATGCCCCTCACCCCCCGTATTTGCGGAGTGATTCTCCTTTGATTATTTTAATTGTCCGGACCATAACGTCAGTACTACTCGACCCAGGCTCTCCATGCTTGACACAAATATACATCTTGTCAGCCGGAGTGTCGCATACCAAAATCATGCCCCTTACTCCCTTATACTACTCGACCCAGGCTCTATACTTGACATAGATAAACATCTTGATGAGCCGGAGTATTACAACCTGTGACACTACACCCTTCCAAGTGTCAAATATTACGTCGGGCGTATGTTGTGACCCTCCAATGGTCCCTTGTTTACTGATACGATCTTTTGGCATGAATTACGTTTAAACATACCTGTCTTCGTTGTATCTTCTTTTGAAAATGCTTTATTCGTATCTGATTACATAAACAATCACTCTCTATGTCCGTAAGATCACTGGCAAATAAATGGATCACTCCATCAGCATGTTTCTTCATCTTTTTTTAAATCTTAAATCAGACCATAATTCAAATTGCAATTAAATATACATCATATATTGAATCCTTTATAATGTCTAGGAATATGTCCTCCTCGCCCATAATAATAGTCTATTACTCTAATAGTAAATGGTAGATACATGACTTTTATCCCATATTAGCAATACACTCCCATCATCAACACCGTCACCCACCAACCCCCATCCCCCTCCCCTTACAATTGTTTTTAAGATTTTAAAAACTGATAATTTTAGGATTTTCAAACTGAAAAATTGATTTTCCAACAAAAATGATTACTGTTTGCTTCTATTATTATGAGCACATATACCTTATTTATAATCATTTTCATTTATAACCCACTGCGTAAATCAGACCAGTCAAAACCTTAATGTACATCAGGCCGGTTAAAACCATTATATGCATAACGCCAGCTAAAACCAGTATGTACGTCACAACAATTAAAAACCATTACGTAGAAAAGCATATCAGGGCAGTTAAAACCATTATGTACATCACGACATTTTATACAATATGTACATTGGGACTGTTAAAACCATAATGTAAATGGGGACGGTTAAAATTATTATGTACACCAGGACAGTTAAAACCATTATGAACATCGAGACAGTTAAAACCATTATGTACATCGGGACAGTTAAAACCATTATGTACATCAGGGCAGATTAAAACCATCATGCACATCAGGACAGTTGAAATTATTATGCACATCAGGGAAGATTAAAACCATCATGTACATCAGGACATTTAAAATTATTATGTACACCAGGACAGTTAAAACCATTATGAACATCGAGACAGTTAAAACCATTATGTACATCAGGACAGTTAAAACCATTATGAACATCGAGACAGTAAAAACCATTATGTACACCAGGACAGTCAAAGCCATTATGCACAACAGGGCAGATTTAAACTATTATGTACATTAGGATAGTTAAAACCATTACGTACATCAGGACAGTTAAAACCATTACGTACATCAGGACAGTTAAAACCATTACGTACATCAGGACAGTTAAAACCATTACGTACATCAGGACAGTTAAAACCATTATGGACATCAGGACAGTTAAAACCATTATGTACATTAGGATAGTTAAAACCATTATGGACATTAGGAGAGTTAAAACCATTATGTACATTAGGATAGTTAAAACCTTTATGTACATCAGGACAGTTAAAACCATTACATGTACCATATGGTATGTTCATTGGGACAATTAACACTTTACTTACACTAAGACATTTAAAACCATGATGTACATTAGGACAGGAAAAATTAAAACGATAATTTAGAGTTGGTTTGAAACATTTAAGGATTAAATATGTAACTATAGATTACATATAGAAATGAAAGAAATAAAAGATGACCATAACAATGTCTAGCTTGGTTTCCCGGCTTTAATCCAAATGTCGACTAGTTTCGACACAGGGAATATCGTTATCAAAACAAATTGAAAATGCAGGTATAACGTATCAAATGCGGTAGCATATATTTACACTTATGTTTCAGAAAACTTTATCGATACAGTACGTATGACAGAGTTAATAATTTATAAGTAGAACAGTTGGTTCCTAAAACCAATCTAAAGTTTGGCTTGGTTCCTTGTTCACTGGCGCACACATTTTGCAGGTAAGATTTTCTGTTCAAAGTGCGACTAGTTTGTTTACTCCATCCGAGTTAGATTCAGCGGACACCTAACCGGTATCAGAGCCGGAGACCAATTCAAACATGTTTCCCGCCATTTCACTTCACCCCAACATAAAGACAATGACGTCACCATCGCCGGTCTAGTCATCACAAAGCAGACTTTTAATTTATCAGAGCAGAGGCAGTCTTCATCGCATATCTAAAAACAACAGAACATGATAGATTAAACATCCGACATGGATAGGACCGATAACACTACTCCTAATGATACACGTGTTAAAAGTGTATACCTGCAGTAACGTTTACAATGTTCAAGTCTAAAGTTAGACACGACCTAGTCAAGCATTCAACAAATGCACTAAACACTTAAGGGAAAGTTTGTTTGAAACACTTGAAGATGAATTAAAACCATTATGTCTTTCAGGCAAGTTAAATTCATTATGTACATCAAGACAGTTGTCCAACAGGGCAGTTAAAATAATTATAGTCAGATATATAAGATGGCTGCAATGGCTATCATTTGGATCTGTTTTCCATGAGATTTTTGAAATCAATGCAATACACTGGAGAGGGGAAGTAAATTTCCGGGAATGAAGTGAATAAGAGTATCAGTTATCTAACGGGGATATGTATAGCTGTAAAACTTTAATGAAACTGGCACTTGAACACAACCACCCGGACTACCAGATCAAAGAATGCTACTTCTTACAACATGTTTTAGAGACAAACATATACAGAGCAGGTCAACAAAGCAACACCCTAGACCTTATTTTTACCAACTAGGAAGGGATTGTCGATCATCTGGTAATATCATAGACCGAACTTTCACATGGGAAACTATACAGCCATGCGTAGTAATCTGAGGAAATAGTAAACTGCTCCAATGTATTAGATGTTTAAGGAACACCTCCGTAAAGAAATAGATGAAAACATGCCAATGTATAAAGGACGGCAAATAAATACCGCAAACCTTACTTCAAAAAGAAAATTATTAGATGCAAAAATCAACTATGGGCAATTTTTGGGCCTGCGAGAAATTGGGCTACTAATGCTATTAGACACTCTAAAAATCACTATAAGCAATATTTAGCTGATAAAATAAAACAATCCCAAACCTTTTTGGAAATATGTCCGCTCCAGGATCCAACCAGTACCAACAGTCAGCGTTATTACTTAACCATCAGATCAGGTGAAATACCATCATTACCTGAAGACATAGCCAACATTATGAATTACTTATCAGTCAGTGTCTTCGTCAACGAAAATGCTAAGAATGCCAGATCTTCCCTTGTCGAGAGACGATATAAATAACCAAATCCATATAACAGAAAGCCTTGTCTTGAAGGTCATCTTGAAGGTTAATCCTAACAAATCTCCTGACCCTGACAACATCCACCAGCTACTTATAATTAAAACCGCCAATGAAATAAAAAGAATCATCTCTATTATCTTTTTTACAATACAATTAAGGAAAGAAAGCTCACAGACACATGAAAAAAGGTATCCCATTTAAAAAAGGGTTCAGGAAAATATCCAGGAAATTATCGACCTATAAGATTATCCTGACTTCATTCCCAAATAAGATCTTACAGAGGATATTTATGGATGACCTGGTTAAACATATTGATGAGAGTAATCTCTTCACAAAGTAACAACACGGATTCCGATTTATGCGATCCTCTGCCACTCATTCCCTCGAATCCCTAGAGGACTGGATCATCGCAATGAATGTAGGCTGCACTACTGATGTTATTAAATTAGATTCTAGTAGAGCATCTGACAAAGTCTGCCACAGTCTTCGACTTCACCAAATTGAGCAATAAGGAGTTAAATGAAATCTTCTGATAGATCAAGAACCTCTTGTCTGCAATGCCATGGTATTTATTGATGGACAGTGTTCCAACAGTGTCTCAGGAACAAGCGGTGTTCATCAGGGAAGTATCCTCGGACCAACACTTTTACTCATCTATGTGAACGACACACAAGAAGTGGTATTCTACCTAGTTAAATTATTCGTGGACGACACCAACATCTTCTAGAAACCTGTGAAAACCACGAAAAACCAGGAAATACAAAAAATATTGACTTGACTGTGAAATGGTCAGAAAACTGGCTTATGAAGTTGAAGCTCACGAAATGTAAATTCATGGCAGTTGACAGCAAAAATAAATCATCCAGCTATAACATCAAAACCCAGGGATAGTAAAATCAGGTTCCTTTAAGTTAAACAAACAAGATGTATAATTTCCTATATTGTTGTGTGTATCATGGTAAAACCACAGTCTCCATCGTTGAAATAGAAGCTGATCCTTACTGCTGATGAACTTAGTTTTTATGCATAACTTGTCGGCTGTTGGGTTTTTTGTTTGTTTGTTGTTGTTTTTTTTTTATTGTTTTTTTTTGTTAAAATAAAAAATAAAAAAGCTTTTTTCATACAAGGTATTGATAAATAATATTGTTTTACTATAATTAATTCCAACAAGAACACTGAACACACAAAATGCAGACTTCACGTCAGGTAGTGCAGACACAACGAAGCGCTGTAAACAATGTGATGTCATCACAATTCACAACACTCAGCGGACGACCTCAGATGGAGAAGGATGGCAATAAAACCTGAGGTCGGAATATAGCTGAGACTAGGCAGGCCACGAAGTGAAATAGTATATGGTGTTGACCTACCTGAGGCTGCTTTGAACTTACGTTAACATGTCTAGACTCACCAGTTCCTGGACTGAGTTTAACTCAGCATCTTAAGTTACGATTTGTATCGTAACCTTAAGTTACGTTAAATCTCCGTCCTACCAAACTCCGTTACTTAAGATGCTTAGTAAAACTCAGCCCAGATCTAGATTTCCTCGACTTTATTCTGGATTTACCCGAGACTAGACTCACCCGTTTCTGGTTCGCATTTCTCTGAGACTGCTCTGAAAGTACCTATGTCTAGGAATACCTGGATATCCCCAAGTCTGCTATGAACTAAACTATGTCTAGACTCACCAGTTTCGGGTCTGGATATCCACAAGTCTGCTGTGAACTAACCCTATGTTTAGACTACTCATCAGTTTCGGGTTTGGATATCCCCAAGTCTGCTGTGAATTAACCCTATGTCTAGACTCACCAGTTTCTGGTCTGGATATCCCCAAGTCTGCTGTGAACTAACCCTATGTTTAGACTGACCAGTGTCTAGTTTGGATATCCCCAAGTCTGCTGTGAAGTAACCCTATGTCTAGACTCACCAGTTTCGGGTTTGGATATCCCCAAGTCTACTGTGAAGTAACCCCATGTTTAGACTCATCAGTTTCGTGTTTGGTTATCCCCGTGTCCATCCTAGATTTACCCATGCCTAGTCGTACCTGTTTAAGGACTGACTTACCTGTGTCCGGATCTTTCAAAATGATCCACGTGGGACACTTATCCGTAGACTTGAATGCCACGGGAATGGCGGCTATCGGTCCCTGTAAGATTAATTATTATGCAATAGAACTTGTTCAATTCAGCTATTATGCACACCTCTTCTTCGGAAAAGTCTCTCTTTGTACTTTGGTTACAATCTTTACAAACCTGCCCTATATAATGAACCTTCTGGAGGAAGCATTAGTAACTATACTTATCTGGAATATACAGTGTTGTTGAGGCGCCTATAGTACTTGTTAACAATGTAGTTATATACATATTTGCTGTTGTTAAGGTGAGGGTGCAGGTGCATTATTTAACTTTACAAAGTTACAATTCAGGACTGCTTTAATTTTTCACTGAACAACAACGAAGGAACTTTCTAGGCAAGGGATATTTCTCTCAAGAAAGCATAAATATCTTGTTCTGTATCCACACAGCCAGTCTGCCATGTAACATCTAGCATACAAAGTAAAAATATTTCTAATTTGACACATGTATAATTTTCTTTTAAATATCAATTTTCACATCTAAATCTTAGAATTACATTATTCTGTTGTTTGATTGTTCATGTTATTTATTTTCTTTAAGCGTGACAAATATATATGAAATGTATCTATTCAGAATAAACTTATATATATGATAAATACAGTAGTATCAATGCAAATGCATGGTGGCAGATGTTTGCCATGTTGTTGTGTTTCTCCGTCTGACTTCTCTATACAGAGATGTATAAAGCTTAGTATGCCCCTTACCTTACAAACTTTCCTTATTTTTCTGATTGTAGGTAACATTGTCCTTGGACCACGTCCACAGTTTAGACCCACCACGGCCGCTCCATCCTCCTCCAATTTACGACATGCTTCGGCTATCGGTAGCCCCTCAAGCGTCTTGTCCGGTACATAGCATGCTATAGTTATCACTGCTGGGGCACCTTTACGTAATCATAAATAACTGCCCTAACATACATAATGTTATGTTCACACATGCAAACAGCTAGCAGAGCTTTGTTGGTTAGGGCCTCATTTTTGCTGGATGACGCAACAAATTTGTGACGTCACCAATGATATAGATATGTCCAATTATCTGTCCTTGAAAGCTTACAAAATTTTCTCCCTTTTGTCATAAACAAACCGCAGGAATTATATGTATCGAATATAAATTTTAAAGATCTATTGAAAGATTATGATACACATAAATAGTATTGATATGAGAACAGCAAGCTTGCGGAATTGAATTACTTTTTAAATACTTGTAATTAGTTTTGAAAGTTTCAGTTAGGTTTTCATCAATATCAATGAAACGAAACATTGAAAACAGCATTCAATGATATCAATAGGAATCAAATCGAAGATTTATCAACTTTTGTTTTAATCGGTATCCCTGCAAATGTATTGTTCACATTTTTAGCTATTTCAGTTGATTTTTACGTTAGAAAGGGTTTGCTTGTCTGTCTTCTTTCTCTGATTGTGAAAAAAAAAAAAAAAAAAAAAACCAACCAAACAACAAACAAACAAAAAAAACGACAAACTCTATAACTAGTAGTTATAACTACCGTATATCAATAAGATATCATCATTCATCCGACAAGGACTCTCACAATAATGACTATTAGGTCTTCTACCTCTTCCGTATTTCTGTATTGCCTCTAGCGCTAGTTTAGCCTCCCCGTAGTAGCTTATTGTCTCCGCTATGATGTAGTCCGCCCCTTCCTCCACCGCCCACTCTACCTGCTCCTGTGGTCGTACGAAACAAAAATGTTGTGTTCAACATGTGAAAAACATATCGTTGATATTTTGTAGTTTTAACCTGGAGATCCGATAAAATCGAATACATTGTGTCTTATTTCCAAAATTCATACAATTTTTTTTATTTAACATATCGTACAGATGATTTTTTTCTAAAAAAACAAGCTGTAAGTTTGAAATAAATTCGATTAATGTGAAGTCAATGAATCCATGGTCTTATTTCTAATCCGTGATTACTTCACCTTAAACATAGCCTTGACTTGGTTATGTGTAGTAACATCATCTTTGTCATATATGTTGGTGTTGCAAAGTCCGCCAGCCATTAAAATTCCGGTCTCGTCTGCCACTTCCCGCGCGATCTTAAGAGCTGTTCTATTGAGTCTCTCTAGGTCGCCCTCGCGTCCGATTGTTCGCAATTTCTCTCTATGACCATAATACTGAAATACAACTTAGATACAGCAAGATTTACATTAATTTCTCATATCTATAAGATAGGGTTCAGTTGCTTTATTCCCGCAGTATTACTTGTGAAATGCCTATTTTGGGATCTCTTGATTTATCTCACTAACAAAATGTAGCCTCAGACAGGAAGTCTCCTTCTCACTCGCTTCTCACTTATGTACTCGCTTTACTTTCAGTAATTCATTCTCATACATGCAATATGTAAAACAATAAAACTGCAAGGGGAATATTAAACGCCGGTCCGATATGAAATACCATGGCTTATTCTATAAACTTAAAAATAATTGTTTTGTCAAAATGCTGCTTCACAAATGAAACCTAAATGCTAAGGTAGCAAACAATGATTAAATATCTTCATCGATAGAAATCCTTATTCATATAGAACTAAATTAATTCCACTATATACATGTATACTGATTTGGTCGTGGATAATAACTTAAGCTACAAATATATTCCATACAACAGCTGGTATATAATGCACTGATTGCTGGTAATAATTTAAGCAAGATTTTAATTCACTACAGCGACTGGTAAATAAGGTATATATTTACTGTGAATGCTTCTACCACATCGGTGCCAGCATGTACAAACTCTCGATGTAGTTCTCGGACTACCTCCGGATGTTCTAAAACCACTTCCGGTATAAATCCCCCAGACTGCAGATAACCTCTTCTCTCCAATTCCATTAGATATCCTTCCGCAATGAGGACTTGTCCGCCATTTTCTAGACGCTCAATCAATCCTTATTAATTAAAAAAGAGATCAAGAGATATATTCAATGGAGATACATTTCTCTTTATATGTAATAGATAATTATATATTCAAACACACGCTCATTAAATTAATTGCAACGAGTAACCGTACATAATCTCTTGATGTTTCCACAAGCTTCCATGTCGGTGTCAGCGTCAAGCCCAAAATGTCGCTAGATGTCTCGGAGTGATAAAAGAGCGATTTGATATTCGAATATGTTGTGTTATTTTTTTCAAATTTCACATTGTATTGGACTCATCAGTGATGTGAAGGGCTAAGTTTGTGAAAAATCCCGAAGTGAGGTAACCAATCAATAATATTCAAAACGGGTGTCCGAATTATGGATGAGTGGGTGCCTTAACTCCATAATTATATTTTTAGAATTCAATTTTTTTTAGTTTTTTGTTAATCTGTTTTATTATTATTATTTTTGTTATATTTTCTGGATATTACCTAATTGAATTATTGTATTCTGAGACGAAACCGCTATTCACAAATTAACTTAATGAGATATGACATAATCAGAAATTAATGAACCGATTTTCATGAAAATTGCTGTGATTGATCTTTTCGCCATCAGTTGATTTGTTGGAAAATATAACTATAATTTTTCCTGTTAATTTTCCCGAAATCTAGACTTTTTGGAAACAATTTTTTTTTCAAAACAAGGATGAAAAACGCTGCAATTTTCTGTCAATCTTTAGTGGCTACAGGGAGAATCGTAGTTAAGAAACGTTACCTTCAAGTAAGAATTTATTTTGGGGGTATGGTCTAGCGCTTTTGTGATAAATAAAGTTATATAATTTTTCTTGTAGTGATGATTTATGACAAACAGAACATTATGAAATAATAAAAACATTACCTCACCCTGGGAATACAAACCCACATGATATTATTGTGGTTTTTCTTTTGATCGTGATATCACATACCCTCCGTCCCCATATAGCTCATTGCTTTGCTCTGTGTTTTTTTCTGGTGACACCACCAACAAATCTTCTGGCTACATCTAATATGTGTCAACACTCACAGGAGGAAAACTATTACAAGCTGTACTCAAACGTACATGTAGATCTGACGTTTGCTTTGAACTAATTTTCTCAGGAGATAGATTTTTATGAGTATTTCTTATCATGTTAAACAGAAACTCACACCGGTATTACATATATACACCATTTCGTCACGTGAAACGCAGGTTTTTGACCTTCAACAACTCGCATTGACCTAGTGAAGGTCACATGATTTTTTTGTTCAGATTGATTTATCTTATCTTTGCATACACACAGGGCATTTCAATAGCTAACACAAGCTGACACTCTTCGTCGCTTGCGCACGACAATCGCGAATGTCGCATTACCTTTTCTTTTAACCTCTTTGATTTGTTTAGTTAGTCTTGGTAGTTTTAAGTAACTTTAGTTTGCATTTCCCCAATATCCCTGTGGAATGGCCATACATTTGATCCCATAAGCATTGCTGAATAGCATGATGCAACAATGCAACATATGTGTAAAAGGATATTTACATGTCTTGCATTATTTTTATTTATTTATTTTTGCTTTAGTCATTTATTTATCTTTTTAATGTTTTGTTTTTGGAGTCAGATTTTAATGCAGGCAAAACGATATACTGTACTTCTTTTCAGCTGTGAAAATAGGCGTTTTCAAAATAAAATGTATGTGCTTTTAAGGTGGCTATTATCCCTGTGTCGTAACAGTACCTTATTTGAGATAATTGATAAGATATACATTACGTAAACCTTCTCTTTAAAGGGTGAATATATCTACACTTCCCATCAAAGCGTGATTAATGCATATATATTTGAACCATAATTTTATAAAATAGATATATCCCACAAGTATGTACAAGTCGACAGAAAGTTCGGCAAACTATTATCTTCTGTTAACATCAAGCAGTCCTGATTGAGTACTTTGAACGGTTTTTATGTCCTTAAAATAATACACTATGCCGTATTATATCGTGAATAAAATTAAAGTAATAAAATGTCAAAACATGTACATACCTTTTGATGACATTTTGTTCTAGAACGCGGAATCCCTCTTTATCTGTCTGGTGTATGCGAACAGCCAACGGTGGCAACACATGGGCAAAAATATATGGAACGTCTGAAGGGGTATATAGGGTTTCTTCGTAGTACACTCATTTTGTGCCATCAATTTTTGTATGTTTTTTCGCGGGTATTTAAGTAACGATGCAGGTTTATGACGAAGACAATTCATTACGTATCGACACTTAAATCATAGGCATTACTGTATGGCATCTCCCTAAAAAGACAAAACAGCTGCATATTGCATTAGTTATTTTTAATTTTGGCTGTACTGTATCTAACGCTCCAATTTGTATTTAAAGGTGATGAAATATCTTGTTTATCTTTTGTACAATCCGTGTTAATTAACATTGTCGCCATCGAGATTTACTTCATTTGTCAAATGAAAGACATCTCTGAGGTTCCATAACACCACACTGGTATCTGGTGAGTAAACATTTATGAGTAATTCGTGTCTGCTCTAATAAAAACATATTGAACAGCTGTAATATATATTGTATATAGAAAGCTCTTTTATCAAAATGGAGCTAAAGGACACAAAAAACATCATTAATATGTCATGGATGGTTAAAAAAGACATTAGCATCTATGTCGAGGCATATGAAAGAAATCAATATTGAAAACTATAATATTGAATATTGGGGCTTTTGCATCCCACCCTTAACCCAATCCAACCCCAACCCCACCCCACCCCAACCTCGCCCAACCACACCTCAACCACACCCCTACCCAGATTGGTAGAAGTTTTAAATGTTCTATTTATAGGTGTACGAGACTAATGGTCTAGTGTTAAAAATCCATTCAAGCAGGACAGTGATAAACGTTAACATTAACGGCTATAGGAAATCAATCGGTTCCGTGGTTCCTTTAAGAATCAGTGGCCCAAGGCCGCAGGTCTGCGTTACTTAGCGCTTCGTGAGAAACATCATGGTCTCAGTATTTTCTATATATTTACTTTAACACTGTATCTATGCAAATCTTCTACAAGTTGATTACATTGGCGACAGCCGTTCTCAGTATCTAATTACATTATAGTGCTGTAGTTTGTATGATATGTATATAGATTTAGCTATATATATATGTAATATAATCATACCGCTGTTCTAACTATTATGCAAATGCCTTGCCAATTCACACGCATGAGAGCGTATGGGTACGTTTTCTTGATGTTGCACGGTTTCTCTGTTGCAATACAATTCAAGAACTTTCAAGAACAAAGTGTGTTCTCTACCACGACACTAGTGCTATATCTGCATTACATTACAATTTGCGTCATTATCCAATATGATGAATGTGATGGATTACGTATCACTGTTATTGTTGTCCTACATTATTAAGACACATTAATTACAACACCAGTACTTTCTTGTCTTTATTTCTCTGTTTTCAATGTTGTATGTGTTAAATACACATTAAAAGTAAAACAATACACAATATCGTAACCAAAAACCTTTTTTTTTTTTATCATTTTGCATGTTGGAAACATGGTTGTACTTAGGAAAAAATAGCTTTCGATGTTAATGTTTATGGTGCGATTTTTGAACTCAGTTTTTCAGTATCGAAAGATTGCACAAAAACGATCAAAATTTAAACACGAATGCAACGGACTATAATTTATTTGATTGGTTATGCTGATAATTTCAGACAGAATGTATCGTGTAGTATATTGTCAACTATAAGTAAAAGTAGGTAAATGCAATATCATGGCAAAACCACGATCTTCATCGTTGCCATAACAGCATATGCCAATTACGATCAGGAATGCGATGACAATGTGAAAGTAGAAGTCTTAAACCTGGCTTGTTTTTTTTTCGTAAAACTTTATTCGTACATCGTGTTGTTAATATTGTTTTGTTATATCTCATCAATTTAAACAAACCACTAAAAAACAAAAAATGCAGTTTCAGTAAATTATACCTCTTCTTTTAGTCTAACTGGCGATTTTTAGAAATTAACAATATAATACAGCAACAAACTCCTAATTAATTTCTGCGTTGATTTACTAAATTTCTGACTTGTTTTATTAGTATATTATGTGAACATGCATTTTGTAGTATAGTTTAAGTTAGTAGAAAATGTCCGCTGTGGAATTATTGTTATGCGAGAAGTTTCAGCTTTGAAATAGTTGAAAATGGTCTGTGATTGTAAGATAAGTTCGCTGTGTTAATTTCCTGAAATATCGACGTCGTTTTGTTCTTTAATGATCATTATCCCGAGTAAACTTGTCGAAGTAGAAATTCCAGTGAGTAAAACCAATTAGTCGGACCTTTAAATATTGTCAGCTGTTACAATTTCCTTCATTTTTTGTGAATGTTTTGTATGCTTGCCAACAATCACGTTTGCAGATACATCGGGAGAATATTTGCACGCATCAGGTTTCCGACCATACACTTCCGCTAGCTCCCGGAAGAAGAATGGAGCATTTCCGCAGCAAAGTCCGACGTAATTGACACCAATCGCCTTCGCTTCTTCTGCAAATTGTCTGATGTCATCCCGGCTACATGCAACACAGGACAAATTCGTCGGATACACGTCCTTTTCTGCAAAGACAATTATAACATATCTTAGCTTGTTGAATTTCTCATATTTGAGGTGTATACCTTATATTGGAATAAGATTGCAATATTTGTTGCTATTTCTAAATGACAAAATTTAGCTCATGATGGTAGTGTAGTTTTGTTTACAGCATGGAGTCTGAACTAATATACCTGTATCCGGATCTTTTAAAGCGATCCACGAGGGATATTTATCTGTAGTCCGAAATGTCACGGGAAGGGCGGCTATCGGACCCTGTAAAAAATACATCAATATTTGCAGCTTCAAGGTAAAACGAGGGCAACACACGAACAAAAAATATATTTTTTTGCACAAAAAATGAAAGCGTGCAACGAGATGCTTATAAGAATATTTGCAGATAAGATCATGATGTCCATCACAATAAAAGGGCATTTAAAAACAGATGTTTCCCGGAAGGTTGTATTGCTGTTTTTATTGTAGGTATTACACTACAGTAGAACAGATTGGTGATTTGCTTTTATTTTATTTATTTTTATTAAGCAAAATATTCCAAATGTGGAATAGAGATATGATGTTTAATTTCATATAGGTTTCAGGAAAAAAAAGTGTCGGGAATTGTGGCTTTTTGTCAAATATCATGATATTTTGCATTTGCAAAGTTTGTTTTTGATGTGGTTGCCATGGTATTCACAGGTCTGAAAATATGGAAAAAAAATAATCCTTTCCTTAACAACTGTATCAAAATTAAAAATGCTGTATATCATACAGATATATACTTTAGTGTAAGTAATAAGTAGGGTTAACTTGGAATTTCTACATATCTAAATCAGGTGCCTTATTTTTCAGAGTTGACCATTTTTACTGTACACTGCTACCTCAGTAGTCAATATTTGTCACGGAAATACTGAAAATAGGGAGCGTGTTTGAATATCGAATCAATTTGGACATATGAATTACCGTAGTAAGAGGAATGTTACTATCTAGAAATGGTAATTAATACATGTGTAATGGATTTAAAGGCAAACTTTTCTCTCGTCTAAATTGTTTCTCGATTCCATTGTGTTGAGTTATGCTGTGTGTGTATTGACAGCGAAAAGATATCATGCTTACATAGTGGTTAGTCAAATCTGTAAAACAGATTGTAAGATGAGGAATTATTCTTTCCAAACTGACATAAATACAACATGCTTTCGATCGTAAAAGTGTAGGTTTAACTTGACTGTATTCTTTACCTAAAATGTTAAAATGATAATAGAGATGTATATGTTGAGTGATTCATTCTTACTGAAACAATTTTCTTTAGGCAAATTTATACTGAATATATCACAGAAAATATTGCCCAATTAAGCACTGATTGTAAATCAATATGAAGGGTCTTGTTCGTTAATACCAATACCTTGCGACTGTTCTATTTTTGAAGCTACAGCTAATTTAAAAGACATACATCTGCAATTTCTCATTGTTGTAGAAATCGTAGTATTGTAGTTTTTAATGTACAAACATGTGTAATCCCTCTTTGTAGAGATAATAAGATGAGATTATATGATTCAGTTGCAGCCGTCTTATCCTAACCCTCACATTTACTTTAAAACTTTTATATATTTTTTTCTGTTTATATACTCGTCTAATGTGATGATTGGCCCGCTATACCACTTACCTTGCATACTTTCCTTATATCTCTGATTGTAGGTAACATTGTCCTTGGGCCACGCCCACAGTTTAGACCCACTACGGCCGCTCCCTCCTCCTCTAGTTTACGACATGCCTCAGCTATTGGTAGTCCATCCACCGTCTTTTCCGGTACATGAATTGACATAGTTATCACGGCTGGGACACCTTTATTTTAAACAAATTTTAGAAGTCATGACAGATAGAGAAATCAAGCTTAAGTGTTGCCATTTCATAATTTTGTGTGTGCGTGTGTGTATAATTTAGCTATCTTATCTTGATTCTTAAATGTTTAACAGGCAAAATTACACAGTGTCTCCTTTTGTGTTAAATAACACCACATGTTTCCCTTCCATAGACATGATTTTTATTATGTCCTATAATAACTCGTATGGTATGCAATATTCATCAGAACAAAGCTGTAATAGAACAAGTTTGATAAGCAACAAGTGTAGCTGAGATACGGTTTCTTTCCGTAGGAATTGATTTCACACATTTTATAGATAAAAACGTGAGAATTCCACGTTCACTAGATTCTGTAAAGATAAAACAAAAAATCGAATCGAGTTTTATCAAGTAGACTATAAGAATTTTTTTTTAAATCCCCCCCTCCCCCCCCCCCCCTTTCTCAGACTGCAATGAAACATGAAATCTTAAATATCAGCTTCTTAACGTCATGTTTTGATGGTGAAGATAATGGTATACCCCCCCCCCCCCCCCCCCCCCCCCCCCCCCCCCCCCACTTTTTCATCGGTATCGATACAGATCTAAAAGTTCATATTTGCCCTTGTTCAGTTTTGACGTCCAAATTATGCTTTAACTGCTTGTCGGTTTTCTCTGTTTCTGATACTTTGAAATATATAATTCCATAAAAAGAAGCACAAAATTAATCAACAAATCATCATAGCGTTAACTAGATTTGTTCATGAAATAACGAAGAATGATTTATTTTACAGCTAAAACATCCCTATAGTAATAAAATTCTATCATTCAATAAATAAGAAATGGACTCTCAAACACAATGATGGGTATTGCTACGTCTACCTTTCCCATACTGTTTTATTGCCTCCAGCGCTAGTTTAGCCTCCCCGTAGTAGCTCATTGTCTCCGCTATGATGTAGTCCACCCCCTCCTCCACCGCCCACTCTACCTGTTCCTGTGGTCATACGAAATGAAAATGTAATAAAAATGTAATGAGCGTTTGATATGTGAATAATACACATCTTAAACTTAACATCTGGAGATTGAACTTATTAAAGTGTGTCTTATTCAAGAAAAAAAAAGGGTAACACAGAATTATTCTTGTACATATTAAACCTAGATGATTGTAAGAACACAATCATTTTTGTTTATAGATATAGAACTACCAAATCAAATTATATAATCTCCCTATTGTTGTATATTGATTTTATTGCCGTCAAACCTGTTCAGTTCCGTGAACAATTCATAAGTTCCGAAGAAAGTAATATACATCTAATAATAGATGGTAAACCGGCCCTGCGTGCAATGAGTTATCTCTTCCCCCAGATGAAAAGAAAGCATGGCATTATTTTTCAAATGCTGAGACCTTTCACAGCCAAATCGTGATGTCTTTTCACATTTAGTCTATCTTTGATTTTCATCCAACAGACTCGTGTTGACTCTGTTAGTCGTAGATGATGTCCTGATTTTCCGATATCCTTTTCATTACCTTCGCTGCCGCAACCAGTCTGTCTGATGAACGTTGGGTCTCTGATGCGTGGCATTGATCGCCTGTCCACCATTCTTCAGTTTGCGCATGCATGCATGACACATTTTCCTGCAGGTCATGTACATATAGATTCTCCATTAAAGGCAATGTTTCTGGCTTGAATTCATATTATGAGTAACTACGGTATTGATTCATACATTGCGTCATCTTCAGGGTAAAAAATATATCATACAACATGTTTATGCATTTTTTTTTTTCATTATTGATATGTTTTAAGGTAATTTGCATCGATGGCCTTATTTGTAATCCATAATTACTTCACCTTAAACATCTCCTTGACTTGGTCATGTGTAGTAACATCATCTTTGTCATATATGTTAGTGTTACAAAGTCCGCCAGCCATCAAAGTTCCAGTCTCGTCTGCCACTTCTCGCGCGATCTTAAGAGCTGTTCTATTTAGCCTCTCTAAGTCGTCCTCACGTCCGATTGTTCGCAGTTTCTCCCTATGACCGTAGTACTGAAATATACCTTACATATATCATGGTGTGAATATGATAAATGCCAGGGTTTGGAGCCATATATTCAACTCACTAATCTTTGAAAGGAGTAATGGAATCGTTCATCCCTTTTCGGGTAAGATAGGAAGATCTCAACCCGATGAGGGGGATTGTTGAATACCCAAACCCGAGGCTTGCCGAGTGTTTTGGATCTTAACAATCTACCTTCGAGAGTTGGGATCCCCCATCTCATCCCAAAAAGGGGTGAATGATTATTTTTTTCTTATCCTGTTTTCAAAACAAAGTGTGAAGCAAATTCAAACGTATGTAAACAACAACACGTGGACGGCGGGTGACAGTTGTGATAAGACTGCAGCAGAGGTTTTACATCTTACGATGTTGATTTCATACAAAATATAGTTCCGATTAGCTTGTCAAAAAGAATATCAAACACTCACTTAACTCTGATAATTAATACTTATTTTGATTTCTTTTGTGAATAATATTGATATTTAGCATTAAAACGTTCCGGGTCGTAAGTAATAGTGACGTCACCTTATCGAGAACAAGAACATGTTGAAAGAGCACGTGCATATTGTCTTATCCCTAGGGTGAGATAAGAAAATCTTACTCCGGTAAAAATGCGGATATCCCTGTCCAGGTTGAGAGAAATATTTTTCTCATTTTGAATTATTTTCATTTTCCAACCATTAATTCATACATTCATTCTCATACATGTAATATGCACAACCATAAGGACTGTGATAGGAACAGAAAACGGTCATCAAATGATATTACTAATTCTATAAGAATACATAAAAAACATAATTAATTCATTTTCTCTTTAATGAAATAAATGCTCGTTCATCTCTTTTAATGAAATAAATGCTCGTTCATACAAAACTAGATATAATTATTTGATTGCAAGAAAGCCTAAGCTACACACCAGTTCCCTACAACAGCTGATATCAATGCACTGCATGCTGGTGATAATTTAAATATGGTACTTATTCACTAAAGCGGTTGGTTACATGTATAACTTGCCGATGATAATTCAAACATGGTACTTATGCACTACAGCGGCTGGTAAAAAAGATATAAACTTACTGTAAATGCTTCTACCACATCGGTGCCAGCATGTACAAACTCTCGATGTAGTCCTCGGACAATCTCCGGATGTTCTAAAACTACTTCCGGTATAAAACCTCCGGACTGCAGATAACCTCTTCTCTCCAGTTCTATTACATATCCTTCCGCAATGAGAACTTGTCCGCCATTTGCAAGACGCTCCAACAATCCTTTCAGATAAGAGTAAGAATAAGAAATTTGTTTATTGGGGTACATTTCTCGTATTGTACAAATAGATAATGATATATTTTGAACAGAAATTCATTGACTGACCGGTAACGAGTAAACGTGAATGAGCTTGCGAAGTTTCCCCATAAGGTTTTGGGTTTACGGTTACGATTGGCTGATCATGAAGTTCATAGGTTTACATACTAAAACTAAAACCCGTCAATTCGGATTGCTGTATCGGAGTAATACGACAGTAATCTTATTTTAGACTGTTTTTTTTTTTTTTTTTTTTATACTTTATTTCTGTTTGCGCATTTAAAGTGATCCAAAGTTCATTAGATTGTACCACACACCTCGCATATTTGTGGAATAAGATCAATATTTAAACATAGTGTATTCTTTATATTTTCTTTAATTCCGTGTTATTTGCATTAGGGTGTCGGAATGGGGATGTCTTCTTTTATCGGAACATGTCTTCGTATATGCAAATTAAATCGGTCGGGTTCTTTAGGAGGGCCTCTTCATCACTGTAGTCATCGAAAAATGGCCGGTATTTGATTCAATTTACTTGTCATTCAGAGTTAACTCTAACGTTATTTGCCGAAGAATATAGTAATAGCGAGATTAATCATTGTAATTCTACAACAGTTTATTTAGTCCGCAAAGAAGGTGTTCTACATCAGTTGTTGTAAATTTGCATGCGAAATTGAATTTCCAAGAACATCACTTGACATCCCTAGGAGTTTGTCTTATTTTCCCTCTTCGTGTCATAAACAAATCAAAGGGCTATACTTTGGAGTAAAGCGTCCCTTTAATGTACCGTGTAGTAATAAAAAAAAAACGCCAGGTTTGTGGAAAACAAAAAGGATGTTATAGAATGTAATAACGTTGTTGTGAAAATTTCATCAATTGACGTTTAGTATCGACGTTAAATTTCAGGTTGACCAACTACCGACAGAACATTTATAGGACGAGTTGGACAGAAGGAGACGACATAGGCCGAACGCTCCAAAAGATGTTACTCAGTATATTTTGGCGTTGAATAGGGAATGGAACCTTACTATTGTATATCAACAGGAGGTTCAATACCATGATCACTTCCATGACAGGGTGGCTCCCTATCTTTATAATTACATCATTTAAGATTCATCATTATCTTTTTTATTTTCCGGACAATTTCTAATATTTACATTTGTATAGAAAGACAAGATTTCTCTCACATTCCCTTTTAATTAGCAAACTTTTCCCCCCTAACTCACCTTAATTGAAGGATGGAACATATATATGATGTACATATTGTTAGAACGCCGATGTGGCGCAGCGGCATAAGCTGCGGATATTTCTGGCTAGGGGATTGGGTGCCGTAGATCGTGAGTTCGAGGCCCGGTCAGGGCACGAGTCAAAAAGTTGTCTTCCTTCGTCATTTGTGTTGCTAAGTTATATATATAATACACATGCACTTACAGCACACACGTGTATTGTCAAGTGGCTATTTTTTCAGGTTGTTAAAGTCCCTTGTTTGAGACCATCAACATATTTACATTCCGTATACTTTATTTGTAAATGCTGCATACACATGTATCTGTGCACTTCTCCGCCCAGCTTGGCATGTGTATATATACTAATCATGATGTCATAAAATAGACATATACTACATTAGTTTCTATAAAATCCTTAACATAAAGGAGATCACTTGTCAATAATGACCCTTGTATATATATAAGTTGTGAATAGATTAAGATTTATAGTACGTATTTTTAATGGACCTTCTTACACATAGATAAGACAAATACACCTGATACTGTGATTATTCAACTGAATTTCACACAGCGCTACCTCCGTTTACTTTGAAATGTTCTGTAGTAAAAATTCAGTTGATCTTGGCCCGGTCGATGCTGCATGCTTTCAGCAGACTTTTTAAGAAAGCGTTCACCAGTGGTACTCTTGCATCATATTTGCTTATACATCATTTCAAATCGAACATTGGAACAGTACAGATCAGTTACAATACATGTACATTTCTACAGCAAAATGCCGCGATGGAGTGAAGTCGATCAGGTATTGAGACCACACTTCCTCCTCGTATCCATCAATGTAACATTACGTTGGAACAGGACAACGCAAGGCCCTATGTTGCTAAGGTTTGTCGGGACTTTATGGCTCAAAACACGGTTCCGGTTCTTAATTTGCCACCACCAGACAGTCCAGATACGTCCCCAATCAAGCATTTGAGGGACGACTTAGACAGAAGGGTTATGAAGCGTCCCATATAAAGTCGCTAAACTCAAGCAGGCCCTTATACAGGAGTGGAATAGTATCCCTCAAAGGGCAATAAACACCTTGATGTGGTCAATGTTAAGGAGAGTAAGAGCAGCGACTGATATCGGGGTGGTCACGCATGCTACTGATTTGGATTAGGAAACAACGTAGGGTACTCTTATTTTAACCGTATAAATGCAAATATCGTCTGTGATATGAGAGTAAAAATCATCAAATGGTATTCAGTAATGATGAAATAATCGAGAAACCCACACCATGAACACATCATCAAGAATCATGTAAAATGATAACTATCGAAAATAGACTTTAGTTTCTTTTTCGCTAATATATATTATTATACATTACTATATTCACATTTTCCCCTGTTCAAATTTAATACCATATGAGAAGAATACAAAATAAATGGTCTTTTCGGGTCATTGCGTTCCGATTCAGATGATGCGGGTATGTTAACCCGCATTTTTTTTAGTGAAAGGGCTACTAAACCATCCGAATCGAAACGCAATGACTCGAAAAGACCATTTATTTTGTTTTCTTCTCACATAGTTTCATTCAAGAAAACTAGGCTTATCATTTTCAAATACCTGAGATAGCTAATGCAAGAGTACATTTGTGCACATAGTATAATCGGTATTGTAAACTATATAGAAATAGATCTTGTATCTTTCCATTTCGACACATAGTGCTACTACGGCGTCCTACTAAGTTTGCAATATGGCGTCGAGTCATGTGTAAAATTTTGGCCAGTGTAAAACGAGAATAGGTACGGACGGACAAAAATCGATATGGGACTAAATGGGTGTTTTGAGGTTAAATAAATATTACATTTATCCATATTTCTAAGGTAGGTTCTATGCCACGCCCGATTTATTTTGTCTGCACCAAGCACCAAATAGTGCCGGAGAATTTCACTTTTTCATATGGTAATGCGCTCTGGCACGGTGTTTGGGTCAGCGGAAACTTTTATCCTCTTCTGTTTACGTCAAGCGTTCCTGGCGAAGTATTTCGAACCGTTTATGTTATGTTATCAGAAAACACATAGATGTGGTAAACAAATATAAATACATACCTTTCGATGGCATTTTATTCTAGAACGTAGAATCCTTCTGTACTGGTCTGGTGTTTGTAAACAGCAAAATGTGGCGCCCCGACGGCAATGATCTATGGAACGATCTTTAATCTCTTCCTCGTCCTATGCTCATTCATGCCATCACATGATTATTATATGTATATATATTTTTTTTTCCCCCGTAAAGCTTGTGTTTGTATTAGATATCAGGTTGATAAATATATGAAGATAACACCTTATGTGTCGTCTCTAGGCATCACTGATGACCCCTTGATTCCAGTTGACTAAACCTGAATGAATAATTTGTGTTTCATCTGATAACGACGAATTGACTAGCTCATATATATACTGTAAATAGAAATAAATGTGCGACGCTATTCCATATATTTGTCTCTGTTTATAACTTTCAATGTGTATTTGACAGTGCTGTATTCACTTTAAATTTGTCAAATGAAAGACATCTCTGATGTTCCATAACACCACACTGCGTACGTCAGAGTACTTGAACATTTCAGTATATATCGGGTGAGTAAATATTTATGAATAATTCGTCTCCGCTCAAATACAGACATATTTAATGTATTTCTGAAATAAATTTGTTTTTGTATAGTTTTGTAATGGTATAAACTAGATATAAAAGATGTGACAAAAACTGCAGTTATAAGTTGGTAGTTTTTGGTAGCGTGCAATACCGTCTCCTAAGGCACAGCTTCAATACATCTCTATAAGCTTTATATTGTCAGTATTGACTTTTGTTTAAAAGGAGACACCCTACTCAATTTGATCACTTATCCTTCGCTCATTATATATAATCAAGTGGTAAATACCTTGATAAAAGAAATTAAGACAGCTCAAAGCAACAAAGAGACACACTCTAGAAGTTTATAAGGTTCTTATCTAACCAGTAATAAAAAATACAGATAAACGAAAGAGGTCAAGAGCCACACTTTGGAAGCTTATAAATGTCTAACCTATCCTAATAATGATTAAATACACCACTCAAAGGGGTCAAGAGACACACCCTAGAAGCTAATGAGTGTCTAAATAAGCCTATCGATTGTTAAATACTTTCGAAAATAGAAGATATTTTCAAAATGTATAATAATGTCAACTTTGCCCGCCATCTTTAAATATTTGTTATTTTTGTTAATGAAACCATGGATTGACTGAATCAAAAGGATGTATAATAGTTTTATTATAAAGTGAATATTTGTATTTAGATAAAACAATTACAAACCATATTTGAACATGTAATGATAGTATGTGAAGTATTTGTAAATATTTATACCTTTTAAGCACAACAGAATAAAAACAGTATTCTTTTGCATTAAAATACGTTATAAGTACACTGAATCATAAAAATTGTCACAAATGCATAATATATGTTTAGAGACATTCAGTCTACCAGCTTTTCACTTGTTTCTTTTTCTTTCTTTTTATTCTTTTTTTTTTCAAGTCTCTCAACAAGACTTTTTATCGGGAATCACTGTTACTCTGAAATAAATGTATGCTGTAGTAGTGAGTTTGTTGAGATAATTTCCTAGAAATATCTATGCCGCTACTTTCTTGAGCAGTAACGGTGAAAGGTGTGAAAGTAGCAATTCAAAATAGATAATAATAAACATTTAAGATGATCTAATAAATGCATATCGAACCTTAAACATTGTCAACTCTCGATATATCTTTCATTTTTTGCGAATGATCTGTTTGTTTGCCTACAGCCGAATTAGCAGATACATCTGGTGCATATTTGCACGCATCAGGTTTCCGACCATACACTTCCGCTACCTCCCGGAAGAAGAATGGTGCATTTCCGCAGCAAAGCCCGATGTAATTTACACCAATCGCCTTCGCTTCCTCTGCAAATTGTCTGATGTCATCCCGACTACACATAACACATGATACGTTTGCCGGATACACGTCATTTCCTACAATAAGAAAATTACAACATATTACGCATTCTTAATTTATCTTATCAGATATGTAATGAGTATTCGGCTTGTATGTGATTTTTGCCTTTCTTGCAAATTATGATGGGCTCTTACTTAGTGAAAACAATTGCGTTTCCAACAGGACCAAAACAGGATTTTAGGATGCTATTTGTTACAGGATGTCAGGGTAATATGAATACAAGGATTATATAGGGTTATATTGATTACAGAATAGGAGGGTCATATCGCATACAGAATAGGAGAGTGGTATTGATAACAGAATGGGGTAATAATAATTATTACATGATAGGAGAGCACTAATGATTACAAGACATGAGGGAGATATTGGATAATGACAGGAGGGTCATACTGATTTTGGACACTAATCTTAAGCTTGCATTTTGAGTAAAATGTTTTTATTGTTGATTACTTGTTAGCACATTTTGCAAAATATCTTAATGGTTATACTACGTATAATTTGAACCTTATTTTTATAATGATAAACCAGACCGTTTCGCTTAAATGTTTTTTAGGATTGTTTTAAGATGTGTTCTTTTAAATTATATATAATATGAGAATAAATTGAGGATTTCAAAAGCCAGTATATTAACCAGAATTTAGTCTCAACTAACCTGAGTTTTGGATTTTATTTACGGGAGTCCGAACTTACCAGTATCCGGATCTTTAAGGGAGAGCCATGTGCGACACTTATCTGTCGTCCGGAATGTCACAGGAAGAGCAGCTATTGGTCCCTGAAGAATAACATATGGATAAGGGGAAGTTTGTACTTAAACAAAGCAACAGTATGCACTTCTGTCGTAATGATAATCTTGTCTTATTTAATGTTTACTTATTGTAATTATTCATTTGATATTATTTAATATATTTAGATAATATTCATTTATTGAATGTGTTTTTTATTCACTTCCAATATTTCACTGTTTTAAATATCATATATGAATAAGTTTATAAAGCAGGTCGATTGAACTGCGAGAGTGAATTATTCTGCATAGTACTGACTTCAATACAAAACATGACATTTGTAATCGTTTACATTTAACCAGACTGTACAATTTACTTAAAGTATGTATTTTGTAAGCAATTTTGAACAACACTGAATCTAATATTTCCATCTTAGAACAACAACAGATATAGGCTAAAACAATTGCTGACTAATTCTTGTAAGCCAGGTTTGACACCGCAACTACTTTAAAGTTTATCTGATTTTTTTTTGTCGGACATGTCATCTTAGACAAAGCTAAACTATGGATTTGTTATAACTTGGTAATAAAACATGTTCTGTATTGCATTATATGCTTAATATAAGTAAATGAAAATGGCTTAATTAGTTGAAATGTTTTCATTCACAAACGTGTGAACGTACGCGTTTTTTGCATTAATAAGAAAACGTAAGCTACATTAAGTGCACTTTTTGTGCACAGGAAAACTGTAATTACCATGGATGTTTACTTATGCGACATAACAAACGCATGCTTCAGCTTGCAAAAAGGTAAATGAATCCAATGTTTGTCCTTTATAATATTTATGATTAATGGTTTTAAGATGAACATGATACAGAATTAGTATCGTACAATGCAAGGATAAATTTTACTCTGGCCTGAAAGACTGAGATGTATTGACGTACCCTTTCCTTACCTTGCATACTTTCCTTATATCTCTGATTGTAGGTAACATTGTCCTGGGGCCACGCCCACAGTTTAGACCCACCACGGCCGCTCCCTCCTCCTCCAGTTTACGACATGCCTCGGCTATCGGTAGTCCATCCATCGTCTTATCCGGTACATAAATTGCCATAGTTATCACAGCTGGGACACCTTTATATAACAGAAACAATATTAATAGCAAAACTTATTACATTTTACTATATTAATATTGAAATTCATAAAATAGAATCTTCACTTTTGAATACACAATAGCACAGCATCGACCAATCAGAACAGCCTTGACTTAACATCCTAAGTGAGATTCATTAAACGTGAATCAAAGGGTTTTAGTATATTGAGATTTAACGAAAATTAATGTTCTGGTACTAAATACCTTAAAATAATTAAGGAAATTCATTTTGATTATATTTTAGAAAAAAAAAATGAAAACAGGTCATGATTTTTCTTTGACTGTGTCAGTTTCTGATATGGTCATCCCTACGTCGCAGTTCATATGTAACAGGAGAGGAAACATGTAGCAGCCAGACCAGGGTTCGAACTCTAGACGGACACTCTACTACTGAGATACCTGGTCGCCGATGATCGACCCAGTCCAGTTCCGCTACATTCCTCCCTCCCTTTTTTCAAGTCTTCGCCCCCGAAGACCACAAGTTCGGGCATCACCTTGCTAAGCATACTCCCAATGCTTTAAACAAGGGTAGGCAAGCTCGCCAATTATGTAACAGGAGAGGAGAAAATGTAGCAGCCAGATCAGGGTTCGAACCCGGGACCCTCCGAACTCTAGACGGACACTCTACCACTGAGCTACCTGGTCGCCGATGATCGACCCAGTCCAGTTCCGCTACACATATATAACGCCATATACATTGTACTAATCCTGCTTCCATACTAAGAGGATTGAGTTTAAACAATATCTTTATTAACATTCAAGTACACACATCACAATACAAATCATATATACATATAGGAGGATTTCGAATAGAAAATAATATAATGCCTGCGTGTATACTCTTCTTCAAATCCAGTATTGCATACACTCTTCGCCAAGCCAGAATGGAAATAAGAAACCGACGTGTTTATTGTTACAACTAAAGAAGAATTTTAACATGGGTACTTAACGAAAACAGTGATTATGCAATAACGTTATAAAATGGATTATGGATCAGTTTGAAAATAACAATACTCGATCATCTTCAGTGTAATTTTCACTAACCGGGTATCATGCATAAAATGTACCCTTACCCAGGTATTTAGATACGTTTTATTCCTGCATAAAATGTTCCCCTTTGCTTAAGAAGTGACCCCTACAAAAATGTTTTATTTTAACATGATCAATCTAATATAGTGAAGATATGAATAGACGACACATTTGAAATGTTTCTGACCCCACCCCACCAATTCCCCACCACGAGGCCAATTTTTTTCCTTTCTTACCGAACCATCAAAAGCAGCCGGAAGTTGGAAAATGTCTTTTGTTTGGAGGCTTCCTATGTTGATCCTAAGTCATAATAGGTAAAAATAAAAGATTTTTGGTAGGGGAGGTACCTTTATGCAAGGGAGGTACGTTTTGGTAGGGGTATAATAATTCCGGGTAGTTTTATACAGGATAAAAAGTATCCGGATACTTTCTATGAGGTATTATGACTGTAGAAAACAACCACACCTGGACAGAACCATCTCAAGATCATTTAAGGCAAGTTTGAGTTAAATCCAACTGATGGAACTACGAAGAACAAAACACCTAATGAATTGGCACCACTAAATCATTCATAAGAGGATTACATTAGTATCATGCACACAACATGTCATAGTAATGGCTATCGGAACCTTTACCTTTTCCGTATTTTTGGATTGCCTCTAGCGCTAGTTTAGCCTCTCCGTAGTTACTTATTGTCTCAGCTATGATGTAGTCGGCCCCTTCCTCCACTGCCCACTCCACTTGCTCCTGAATTGATGTCGTACATAATATTGCAAAGACTTAAACATTAGCATCGTTCATTTAGAGGTTACCCATCAGCCTTTTTTCGCAAGAGAGGAAGCTGATCTTTATTGACCAGATTTAAGAAACAAATGTTAAAATGCATACTTATACATCACATTGGCTACGACGAAGAAATGAAAGTCAGAATATAGATTTACCTGGTATATTGTTTGTTATATATCTCAAAGTTTACAATATATTTTTCAAGAACTCAATAAACACAAATATAAAACTAAGATGTTTTCTAATTACACATTGTCTACATGGTATCGGTTATAATAAGTATATAATTTTGACTTAAGTATGTCGAATGCTGATAGAAAATGTTCAATTAAGTAGAGAAATTTTCCTTACTTTGCCTTCTGGAACGCCAGGTCGATAGCACTTTTGCAATGGTTTCTTTTTTGTTATCGAGTTAGTATTATAGTTTCAGTTACAAGCAGGCATATCTCTCTTTGTTTATAATCCAATAATGAGCTTTAATTCAGTGAGTTTCCTTTGATGACTTTACCTTGAACATTGCCCTTATTTTCTCATCTCCGTCACGATTGTCTTTGTCATATAGGTTGGAGTTGCAAATATTGCCAGCCATCAAAGCTCCAGCCTCGTCTGCCACTTCTCTAGCCATTTTAAGAGCAGTCCTATTGAGTCTCTCTAAGTCATCCTCACGTCCAATTGTTCGCAGTTTCTCCCTATGACCGTAGTACTGAAAGATGTTTATTTATTTCTTATTATCAAAAATATCAGGTTGAGTTACCCCCCTCTAAGTATCACTTGTGAAACGCCAGTTATTGGAGCCCTGTTTATCTCGCTAACAATAGTTTGGTTTGTTTTTGTTTAACGTCCTATTAACAGCCAGGGTCATTTAAGGACGTGCCAGGTTTTGGAGGTGGAGGAAAGCCGGAGTACCCGGAGAAAAAACACCGGCCTACGGTCAGTACCTGGCAACTGCCCCTTGTAGTTTTCGAACTCGCAACCTAGAGACTCGACCACCGCGGCCCCAACAACATGTAACCTCAAACAGGTCTCTTTCTCACATTGCATGTTTCAGCTATTCGCTTTTGATCTTTCATGTATTATCTCACTTTATTCTTATATATACAATATATACCATGTATTATTTACCAAGTACAATGCAATAAAACACCCGTTAAATAATAAAATGGTAGTCAAAATGTATTCTAAATACATGCATTAAAAGAAATGTATCAAAAATTTATGTTCAGTGAAAATTCTGCTAAGTAAGCAAAACTTTATGCCATGGCAACACAAATCACGAATACAATGTTTCAGTAAATAGAAAAGACTTAAAATTAATGTGTATGATAACTGAACATTGCACATTGTATCACAGAGCAGTCGGTATATAAGGTATATATTTACTGTAAATGCTTCTACCACATCGGTGCCAGCATGTACAAACTCTCGATGTAGTCCTCGGACAATCTCCGGATGTTCTAAAACTACTTCCGGTATAAATCCTCCCGACTGCAGATAACCTCTTCTTTCCAATTCTATCAGATAACCTTCCGCAATGAGGACTTGTCCGCCATTTGCAAGGCGCTCAATCAATCCTTTGGGATACAAAAAAGACTAGGAATATGTCTGTTTCAACATATTACTGTAATTATTCAAATAAGTAATAATGCCGATATGATAATGATTTCCTAGACTTCAGGCCTCAGTGAATATGCATACATTTCACGTGTTATTTATCTGATCAAGGTAATAGTGTAGTCATCGACACGCCACGATAACTACGGTAAATGGAAGTTTATTAACATTATAAATATATATGCTAATCAATACTGGTAAACATTCTAAAAAAAAAGGTATATATGACTCATTGGCAAACCATTAATCGGCTTTTTAATCCCCCCCCCCCCCCCCCCCCCCCCCCCACCAAAAAAAAAAAAAAAACTCTCTATCTCTCTCTCTCTCTCTCTCTCTCTCTCTATTAACCTCACAAGCTAAGGGTAGCTATATATGTTGGCACATTCACGATACATTTACATACTTTTCACATCCCACACTAGGCTGCTATATTAAGAAAGCGTTATTTATAGATTAAATAATGTTTAGCATAGCATACAGTGAGTGAACACACATCCACCTAATCTAACTTTATACCCCCGCCATCTTGACGGTGCATTTCTTGCTGTTGTTTGACTCTACCATACACTTCTTTTACATTTCTTATTTGTCACAGTTTACAGAAAATGGTAGTAATATTGTTTTTACCTTTAGATGACATTATGTTTCAGAACGTTGACGCTTTTCTTTTCTGGCTGGACATGTGTGGATGAATCATCGACGGAGCTTGCTTACAATATGTAGACATCAACCTATGGAACACCAGACCGGTAAAAGGCCTATAGTACTCTTTCGTGTTATGATAATCAAATTCTACGTTGTGTTGTGTTATCTGTATGTCTATTTAAGATGGGCATAATGTTTAGCATGACTTGGATAGCTCATTTTAATAAACATTAGTTTACGTCATCCATACTGACCTCATTTGTGACCTCTTTCAGTCGATAGCTCTGACATTCAATAACATGCCGCGGGTATGTACGGTGTAAGCATTCTAGTGCATCAGTGCGTGTCACATAATGGTTTGGCTGCATTAGCACATTTACGGATGGTTAAATTAATATAAATGTGTTCGTGTTTGCCGAATTCCTGCTTGTAAGGGTAGTCAAACAAAATATTTATCGATGTATATCAAGCATAACATATATAACATAGTAACACAATTGACGAAGGAAGACAACTTTATGACTCGTGCCCTGACCGGGTCTCTAACTCACGATATACGGCACCCAATCGCCTAGCCATAAATGACCACATCGGCGTTATTTTTCATATGCACTATGCGGTGATGATCTGAAGATAAAGATGGAGTACAACTATGACAGGTAATTCAAATCTTTATCTTCGGATCACCAACACATAGTGCATATGATACATTGTGCTAATTATTTGATATATAACATAGTAACACAATTGACGAAGGAGGACAACTTTATGACTCGTGCACTAACCGGGCCTCGAACTCACGATCTACGGCACACAATCGTATTCTGGCTAGGCGATTGGGTGCCGTAGATCGCGAGTAAAGATAAAGATTTGAATTTCCTGTCGTAGTTGTACTCGATGAATATTTGTAATATGTGTACAATGTGCCTAGCCAGAAATACCCGCAGCCTATACTGCTGCGTTACATCGGCGTTCTTAAAAAGAACGTATCAATGGCGCAGTGATGGTCGGCCTGATACACTGACACGATCATTGTGGAAGTCGTCTATTAGATGATATGAATACCTCGATCGCAATGTATTTACATACAAGGATGCGAATTTACACAAATTATAAAAATTCCTCACAGTACAGTTGACAGACGAACTGGATGACAATGACTATATAGCACATTTTGTGTCGGGAGGACCAAAACAGTATGAATATAAAACTGCCCAACGGAAGCATGAATGTAAAATTCGCGGTTTTACTTTGAATTATACTAATTGCAAATTGCTGAATATTGAATCCATGCTGAATTTGATTGAGCCTAATTGGACAAACGGCTCTATTTCTATTGTTAACGCCAATAAAATCACCAGAAAACAACGCAAAAGGAACATTTTTCTTCGGTAGAAGAAAAACACTACAAAATTGTTTATACTAAACGGGTAATTCAGTGGGATACTCTTGACACTGTACCTTTTGGATATTAGCTTTTAAAATGTACCCTTGGGATATTAGAAACCAAAAGATTGTTGTAAATCTCCTTGAACCATTTACTGTTCATGGTCCTTTTTTGCTATAACGGATCGTTTCCATTTTGATTTGATAAGAAGAAAAATAAATCATTTATGAGACATATGTGTACTGTTTTATAAATTAACCCTCTTTATTTTATAGTACCAGCGTATCAAATATCATACAACTTTTGATCATATGATTTTTTTACGAGTTGTTCATATTTTGTTCACGAAACAATTATCGTGCAATTCTACGAAAGGAATTGTGTTTGTGTCTCGCTTTTGTTACAGAAAAAAAAACATTTTTGATTCATGAACAAAAAAATAATCACTTGTAAGTGTAATGATTTTTTTTAAATAACCTTCTTTATTTTATATATGTAACATATCAAAATTAAATTGCTGTTCATGTCATGTTCCGATTTTTCGACAAAGAAATCTTCATTTCTTATTCATGCGATGGTTTTTTTGTACAGCTCAACGTAACAATTTCGGTTCATGTATGCATTTTTAGTACATTTTGGTAACGATAAAACCAGTAAATTCAGTAATTCCACTGTGTGTATATATGTTTTCTATGTCTGGGAGTTTCCTTGTTAACATAATCACTATATGTTTGTTATCAGTAAATGTATCAGCCTCTCAGAGAGTTCACATCTATACTATACTGGGGTGATAATTATCAGCTCTAAAGAATATAAACTATATAAAAATTGTATTGATATATTTTTTATATATTTGAAATTAATTGCAAATACATATACTAATCATTGTTCATTAAAATTCAATCTATTTGATGTCTGTCTTTTTAGTTTTCTTTGACACTTGTTGGCCCGGGGGTGCTCCATTCGTAGTCCTTTGACTTTATATCCATTACCATGTTGAATGGGGGTATATCGTCCAATAAGATTGATTTAAGGTCAGTGTTGTTGATAAACGAAATGGGCGTGTGTAGTTCTCTCAGGCCACTGTAAAATTGTTTATATCCACGTGGACTCTGTGTTGTGCGGGCGGTCACGGCGTCCCTAATGATATCCATAATGTGGTAACCTTCTATTATGTTTCCTTTGTACATCAATTCACCTGGTGTGTTCCACTTTAAAACGGGGTCGTCGTGTCTTTTGAGGAAATCCAATAGGCCATCTGCTTTCTTCTGAAGTTTACTTGGAATAATACATCTCATAATATTTATATTTCCACTCAATTCAGACTCAATGAACCTACCACATTTAACTCAAGTCATTTTTCAATGAACTATATCAAGTCCGGCGTAGGAATACATTTGTCGACCTTGGACTATATTTTTTTAAATTCCTTTTTTTATTTGAAATAAATTCCTTTAAAACTAATATTTGTTTTAATTCGTTATTAAGCTTGTTCACGAAAGAAATCCTGAAAGTATAACCATATGTAGACGAAGAGTGATGACGTACATTTCGGTAAGTTCCGTGGTAGACTTGCGCAAGTCCCTACTTGTCAAGGACAAAATATTGTACAAAATATCAAAATATAAGGATTGAATAATGTTATGTTAAGGTGTATTGGGGTATAAACCTCAATAGGTCTTGAGACAAATATGAACTGCGAACAATTCATAAAATTTGTCTCAAGACCTATTGAGGTTTATACCCGCATACACCTCAACATAACATTATTCACTCCTTAAATGTCCAGAAATGGGTCTGTCGCCTGTGAGATCGAGTTTGTCGTGAGGTTTTCCTGCTGAATCGTGACATTTTTTTCATGTATACTATCTTTATTAGTTGTTCATCATGTCGTATTTCATCTTGGGTATCATAATGAATTCTTGAGCTATTGTATTCCTTAAGTGTCTGTAGAGCAGGTTTTATCGATAACGGTAATAAACCGTGCCGTCTCAAAAGTATTGCTTATCATCGATCAAATGACAGTTTTGAAAGTTTTGAGTTTCTTTATGTAAGCGTCAGAAAGGTCAAAAGAGTCCCTGTAAACGTTCAGGGCGACTTCACACACCGCATGTAATTGGTCATTCGTTATCGTCTGTATCAATGCCCTTCTCTGTTTAACGCTTGCCTGGTACAATAATTGTAAATAACACGCCTGTGCTCTGATCGATTGACACTAGCAGATAACTATAGGGTGAAATAGCTTTATCGTATGCCTGTTTAAAGAAACTACCTTTCCAAGGAAATACTTGACTTCCAAATGTTAAGATTTGTCGGGCATCTCTGATGTTTCTGAAAAAAATCACGTAATGACAACTGAGAGAAATGCTTCGAGCAAACTTGCCAACCATGAATAGGTTTTGGGAAAGAAAAAAGATAGATATTCGCCGATGGTGACCTGTGGCTGTAAATAGATGCAGAGTGTTTTTGTCTTTAGCCACCTGATTCATCATGTCATCCAAAACGAGAACGGTATGACCATTTCCCCCACTCCATTCGTGTATCTCTTCTCTGGACGGTAGGCCCATGGTGTAAGATTAGACCTGGTATATCCTTTTCCATCTGTTCTAGTAACGGCTGATATTCTCGGTACGCAAACACTATTTTCGTAGGTTTTTCCTCAAACATTCCAGAGGCTTGTTTTAAAATATCAATGGTCAAGGTCGTCTTCCCGGACATCGTGGCTCCAGATGTCAGTATCGTAGTGGGGGATTTAAATGGTAATAGAGATTTCGTTTCTCATTAGTGCGTACAGTGCTCCGAAGACATGATGTATTCTCCTCTAAGTTTAAACATTAAATGCAGACATAAATATGCGTTTTCAACTCATATAGACAACAACATATACAGGTGCTTTGACTACAAACTATTTTATTTTCAAACACATTTGAAATAATGTGATACGTACTCGTATACAAATTGATCTGATGAACTACTGTTTTTTTTAATTTAATTACAATATCAAGCATAGACACAATTCTACATTTCATTAAGACATAAAACAAAACGTGATATCCACAGTTGAATGTTCCTTTTCTTTGAACTCGTTTATTATTATACAATGACCCGCCTGACAAGGTTTATATTCATCTCTGAGTCCACTAGGTGCCAGAGTAAATCCGGAAACCGTAAAGCCCCGAGAGAAATTTTCTCTAGTGATTGTGAGTCCAGCATCATCGTTCCATTTTTCTTCAACTTCAAATAGATTTACGAATGGTGTGACGTAATTTTTTTTGTTGTCTCCCACGTCCATCTTCATGGGACGTGCAGTAATACTTTCACCATTAACGTACAAGCCGATTTCCTCAGCAAGGTTCAGGAACGTGAACGGATTTTTAGCATAATCTCCATTCACGGCCGTCTGTTTGACAAAAGCAAAATACACCTTTGAATGAAGATTATAGGACCATATGAACGATCCTGATCCAGAAGGGCACGTGTTCATCTTTACCTTCGTTCTAGTTAGAAGATACTTTGCCGTGACATCCTTTCAGTATTTCGGCGTGATTTATGAGAACGCCACTATCCACCCTTATCATGCATGCTTTGAATGACACGTCGAGTATTTCAAACTTGTATGACGGACTGCTTTCCCCACTCATCACAACAAAAGGGGGAGCCTGAAGTTGGTTCCGAGTTCCGAGTTCCGTTTAAGATAAGTGGGACCAAGTCCCGTAAAGTTTATACATAGTAGTTCGTTTGTCTTCAACGGAACTCGGAACTGGGACCAAAACCAATAAAGCTAATACATAGTATATCAGTGTTTCCTAAACGGAACTCGGAACTGGGACTAAAACCCGTAAAGCTTATACATAGTAATTCTGTTTTTTCTTAAACGGAACTCGGAACAGGGACCAAAACCCGTAAATCTTCTACATACCTACAAGTGTTCATTACCTTAAACGGAACTCGGAACTGGTTCCGAGTTCCGTTTTACTTAAACGGAACTCGTAACTGGGACCAAAACCTGTAAAGCTAATACATTGCAGTTCCTTTTTTATTAAACGGAACTCGGAACTGGTTCCTACTGATGTTAAACGGAACTCGGAACTGGTTCCTAGTTTAATTTATTTTAAACGGAACTGGAAGCAAAGACCAAGTCCCGTAAAGTGTATACCTGACTGATAAGTGTCCTTACACTAATTGACATATCGTTTCTTTTCAGATTCGGGTCTTGTAATGAGATAAAGTACGTAGAATATCTTCTTTAAGGAATTTTGGAACTAATCCATAGTTCCGTTTATCTTAAACGGAACTCGGAACTGGTGGGGATGGATGGGGGCTCAAAATGATGATTCAAAATAATGTCAAAAACTTAAACAGTATGATAATTTTTGGAAAAAGAAGAAAGAAAAAAAATCCATGCACGAATTAAGATATCTCATAGAAACCACATTATATTATATGAAGATATCTTATGGATTTTATAAATATGTATATGTGTACAACACAAATCACATATACTTCAGAATCAAAATGGTTTGCAAACCCTCATATCTATGTTAATAATTAGATAATTGGAGACCTATTTACAAGAATGACTTTAAACTTTGTCAAGGCACTACAATACTAAGTATTTAGACTGCAACATAGAATTTTACCTTTAAATGTTTATTTAAAAATCATTGAGTAAGAAGCTGTACTCAATGCAATGTATGTAATTCAGAAGTACCACACTTTTTGGGAATGTGACAAGATAAAGACGTTTTGGTAAAATTAAGAAATTGGATAGCATTTAAGACTGATTTGAGCTTAACTTTACATCGGCTCTTTTTGGAGTGGCAACTAATGTTAAAGCATATTTTCCTTAAGTTTTTTTTCTACATAACACAAAATATTTCATTTATATCCTCTCCAGAAAAAATATTTACATAAATATTCTATTTTTCTATTTTGGGTTTTTCCTTTTTACTTACCGATACAACATCGAGAAAACACTGGCATCTAAAAACATGCCTATTGATGTATGGAACAAACTATGAAAAGTCTGGTAAACATCTTCAATTCATGATTTCTTTGTACAACCTCACTTCAATTTAATATAAATGTTTATAGCTATATTTTTTTAATCACTGGAATTACCTCCCCTGATACTTATGTGGATTTCCCAACAATTCATTGACTGTACTAACGTTGTTTAGTTTGTTTGTCTAAACCACAATGGAAGATAATGGGTTTTTTTTCAATTACAGTATTATTATTTGCACCCTTTTTTTCAGAGTTACCGCCGATTTGATCTAGTATAGGAGGATAGGTGTTTATGCGTAGGAATGATGTGTGGGTGTGTCTGTTTAGTTCTATGTGATGGGTGCAAGGACATTACTTGAGAATACTAAAAAAAAGCTTGGCTTTTACAAAATTTATCTTGTGATCCATTGAATTGATAATCTCGTTAACTAAAGGTCAAGGTTATTTCTTAAGTACCTTCAACATGTTAATACAGTACTGTATATAAAGCATTCCATATAGTATACTTCAATAGGTAGTAAGAAATCAAAATCTACCTATATCTATATAAGTATAAAAAACACGATGCTTAATACATGTGATATAAAGCTTTTGATTGTAATATATATAAAGATTTAGCCCAATATTTCAACGGTAATTTTCCTCTTCAACATATATGTGCAATGTGCTTATGTTTCGTTCTTTAGTCTTCTGATCCAATTCATTGGGTGGAACGTTAGGTCCAAAACGTTTAGATCAAGTCAAATCTTTCAATATTAATTTTTCTCCGTGGATGAGTCACATTTATCGATCGGAAATCATGTCAAGTGTGTTGCGTTGCTGAAGATATAAATCAACAGTATTAAATAGAGTACGTAGTAAGTGCTATAGAAATACTTGGTCGGTTACAGTATTATGGATTAAAAGACATGGCGGAGTATCTACATTAACCATATATATTTGTATTCTGCGGAAAGCGCATCATTTTCTGTATCTCGGCATAAAGATACAATTAAGAAACGCGATCGCGTTATCACCGGACGACCCGACCATCAAAAACCAGAAACCCAAACATATTGGGTCCTGAATAAGAACTATACAAACATGTTGGTTTCTGGGTTAGAACTATACAAACATACTGGGTTCTGGATTAGAACAATACAAAAATGGTATGTAGATCTGGATTAGAACAATACAAACATGGTATTTAGATCTGAATAAGAATTATTTAAACATATTGAGTTCTAGAGGAGAACTGTACAAATATATTTTACTCTGGATTAGAACTATACAAACATATTGGGTTCTAGATTAGAAATGTACAAACATTTTAGGTTCTGGATTAAAACTATACAAACATACTGGGTTCTGGATTAGAACTATGCAAACATGGTATTTATATCTGGATTAGAACTTTACAAACATAGTATTTGGATCTAAATTGGAACTATACAAATATGATATTGAGATCTGGATTAGAACTATTCAAACATGGTATTTAGATCTGGATTAGAACTATTCAAACATGGTAGTTGGACCTAAATTAGAACTATACAAACATGGGATTTAGATCTGGATTAGAACTATTCAAACATGGTATTTTGATCTAAATTATAACTATACAAACATAGTATTTAGATCACGATTAGAACTATTCAGACATGGTATTTGGGTCTAGATTAGAACTACACAAACATGGTATTTAGATCTGGATTAGAACTATACAAACATGGTATTTAGATCTGGATTAGAACTATTCAAACATGGTATTTGGGTCTAGATTAGAACTTTACAAACATGGTATTTAGATCTGGATTAGAACTATACAAACATATTGGGTACTGGATTTGAATTGGGGTCTGGATTTGAATTGTATAAATATATTGAGTTCTAAATTATAATTGTATAAATATATTGAGTTCTAGATTAAAACTAAACAAACATATTGTGCTTTCTCACCCAATATTGTTCAGTTTCAATATTTGGATATATTATATCATTCCCTGGCACAAATATGTAAATAATCAAATAGTTGCGATTGAGACACCAAACATTGTCCTGAAGAAGGAAAATAGGTTATATGCATGATTATTTATCCTCGTTGTTCGCGTAAACTTATAATTCAGTAGGGCCAACGTTTCCTCTTCCACGAGCAGGCTTCTCCTAAATGACCATACATAGTTGATTTCTTTGTACATAATAGTACAAATAGACAGGAATCTGCATTGATAGATAAGTAAGATACATATACTTACACAGAATAACAGACGACCAGGTTCCTATCCTCGCAGTTCATTGGTATCCAGTATAGTGGTCGTCCACTTCCTACCTCCTGACGCATTCCGATACACTGTCCACTTGCAATGGTCGGGGGGAACGTCTGGATTTTGTGGAAGTCTGCTGACGTAAGTGTCTGTCCAGATGTATTCCAGACCAGAGTAGACATCTCATCTGAGTATTCGAGACCAAACCAGAAACTTCTTGGAAATTCGCATATCGAGTGGTAAACTGTAGGCATAAATTTACATACCTATTTTCAAAATCATAAAAACATAATGAGAAGGGCTTGATTAGATAAATCAAATAGTTTTGTTCTGGGGTTCATGAAATACTGTACACAATTTTTTATTTCAAAAATTTTGAACCTTCATTTTTAACTATGAAGTGGTCAATAGTGGCATTTGGTCATTACCCTTGTCTGACAACTACCAAAATCAAATCAGGTATATAACTATATAGCATTAATGTTATTGTATATAATGCTCTTGTTATTTGCTTATTTATTTTGAATAGGTATGTTTTGTGTTTTTCGAAGATCAAGCTCAGATTGACAATAAGTGGATTGAATAGAATGAGCAAATTACGCAGATAGGCTAAGAAATAATGAAATTCTATATTGACTCATTTGTCGTTACTACACACGCATTGCAACAATAAGATACAATAATTCTCGATCATAATGAAGGTTCATCAAAAAAAAAGACTTACGACAAAGAAATTCTACAACGGATTGTACAAACAAATCAAACTCCGACGAATATATTTCCACTAGGGAGGCACCGTTTCCACATGCACCCTGGTAAAAGCAAAATAGGTAAGGGTCGTTAATATTGATATACAGTTGAACCTCGTTATTTCGAACTCGATAAGGCAATGAAAAGATTTTGGGGTACATGAGGTTACCAAGTATATCAATATAGCTTTTTCCTCTCGGAACTGAATTTTTCGTTTGAGTTAAACAGGGTCTTTGGTTTATCAGAGTTCGAGAAAACGAAGTTTGATTTATTATCATGCTTTATATCTTTACGAGATTTATGTAAAACGGGCGATAAGTTCTATATTGCTTTCTGTTAGCAGTGTGTGCGTAACATTATCACTGACTTTTAAACACTTGCTTCACCTGATGCAACGATTCCCTATTTTTTAATTGTTTAAGAATCATCTTCCTTGGATATATACTACATCAAACGGTTTTCTACACATCGACGTTTTATACATGAATTATAGTATAGTTCCTCATCCAGACAGCTTAATAAAATACCCCCATGATGTACATAAACTAATTACAAGTTGTACAGTTCAGTAACAATATCATGTAGCTGTGTAGTCAAGCCAACATGGTTAGGTGTTTGGGCTCTAAGCGTAAAATCTTCTCTTAGGCAATCTCTCTAAACGTATTATTGCTTGGTCATACATTGTACTCCTATTCATACTTAATTCATTTAAGCATTGATGTCATTGTTTTTAGTTTCATCGGGGTATGAAACAAATTTTATTTGCAAACTGTATGAATCCGCAGCGGATTCTTACAGAAGTTTGCAAACAGAATTTGTTTCATACCCCGATGAAACTAAAACATAATTGACATCAACGCTTATAATTAATTTTTGAAAATGATTTTCTAATTTAAAACATGTTTTATGTACAATTTTACTGGTTTTAAATGGGATTCTTTTTCTCAAATCAATACGCAACGTCAATTGACGTATTGTGACGTCACATTTTTTGCGCCATTCTCGGAATTTCTTTCATAGAAGAATGAAAAGAATTTTTCGACCAATCACATTTGAGTATTTACCATGAAAACAAAGGAAAAATAATTATTGATACATGTAGTTTCAAAAGAATAAAAAAAGCATGCAAGGCTAATAGTATGTGAAGTGTTCTGGTTTTCTTTTTATACTACAGTACGCAATGTCCCGCTGGGGAGAAAATCAAAAGTAGACTCTGTGAAGCGTAGATCGAAAGTAGTGAATCGATATCTCAATAGTGGTATTAATAACATGTTTCGTTACGGTAAGAGAACTAAGCGACACACAAGTAACCATATGTGGTTGATCTACGTCTTGATCTTAAAAAATTCACATCCACGTTAAAAGAACATTTTACTGAACGTAACCTGTATGAAATTGTTGATATGATTGATTTATACTTAAGTTGAGCACGGAAATAACGACAATAGCAAGAAATGCATACCTTTGCTTCATTCCTTGTCATTTTCTGGAAAACCGGCCAAACACAAATGTCATTAATTTGGCCCGAGGTTAGCGGACATCTGACAGTACTGAACTCTGGTAAAATATAAATATGTGAGTACCATTAAACACTAACTATCGTGAGAATATCCATACATGATACCACGATACTAAATAAGCTACTTGGTTCAGTATCATTAATGAAATGTAAATACTGGCAATACTTTGTACGTGATAGACAGCCAAGCTTAACATCTCAGCCTATTCCTTTGAGGCTCGATAATTACGGAATTGGCCAATATTTTGCGATTGGATAGACCTAAATCATATATCAAAGATTGTTCTGACATTGTGATTTCAACCTCACTAAGCCCTACAAGATAGGCAAACAGTGTTTATACAAGTGTTTCCTGTGATGAGTAGTATTCACAATAACTACGGAATACAAAGCGTGAATTAGTGATCTCAGTTTGATAAATTGTCACTCAACAGTTTTCGTTAAAAATCGAGTTCGGTTGGGTGTCTTTCCTCCCACACGACATATTGTTGATTTGCTTTGGAAACAGTTAAACTGTTAAAAGATTTTGGTCAGTAAACGTTCTATTTGGCTAATATAAGGGTTCAGTGTTAAATACAAAATAGAAAGTATATATAAAACTGATTATTCAGCTCTAGGACGTGAAACAATATATGTAACTCGAAGTGTTATTATTGTGTCTGTGTCAATGTTTTATTTTCAAAATATGGATTTTTAAGTCCTGAGACGAACTCTCAGTGGACCTATTGTGATCGCCTTTTGTCCGGCGTCTAGCGTCTAGGCGTCGTGCGGTGTGCGTCGTGCGTCGTGCGTCGTGCGTCGTAAACAATTTACATTTTCAACTTCATCTCAATTACCAACAGGCCCATATACCTTCATTCAAGGTCACAGGGCTCAAATATGCTAAACTCTTTGAACGACATCTTCTTGATAACCAAAAGGCCCAGAGACCTAATATTTGACCTATAGCATGCTGAGATAAAGGGCTACCAAGTTTGTTTAAATGGATGACCTTGACCTTCATTCAAGGTCATAGGGGTCAAATTTGCTAATTTTTTTGAACAACTTGTTCTTATTAACCAAAAGGCCCAGAGACCCAATATTATCTGTAGCAAGCTTGGATGAAGGGCTACTAAATTTGCTCAAATGGATGACCTTAACCTTCATTCAAGGTCACATGGATAAAATATGCTAGAATATTTAAATGACTTCTTCTTAATAACCAAAAGGCGCTGAGACTTGATATTGGGTATGTAGCATGATGGGATAAAGGGCTACCAACTTTGTTCAAATGGATGACCTTGAACTTCATTCAAGGTCACAGGGGTCAAATATGCTAAAATCTTTGAACGACTTCTTCTTGATAACCAAAAGGCCCAGAGACCCAAAATTATATCTGCAGCATGCGAATGACCTTGATCATTATTCAAGGTCACATGGGTCAAATATGCTGAACTCTTTAAATGTCTTTTTCTGGATAACCAAAAGATGCAGAGACCAACTATTAGGTCTTAAGCATGCTGGGATGATAGGCTACCAAGTTTGTTCAAATGGATGACCTTGAACTCAAGGTCGCAGGAGGCCAAATGTGCTTAAATATAACAAAACTTGGGTGACCGTTACTGCCCATGGGCCTCTTGTTTTTTTAATATTCATAACAATCAAATACTATATAGATAAGGCAGCTATAGCAATCATCTGTATCCACAGGGCTTCGGACTATAAAGTGTTGGATCACTACTTGTCTACCTCCAGTTTTAACCTTCTGTACAACTAGTAAAATCTTTTTTTGTTCTAAAGAAAATGTACAAACGTGTCAAGGTTAATCTGCTTTCAACTGTGAACAACAAGAGAGTCATAATCTAACCGGGACCACATCCATATAGCCTCTATCTGATTAATTAACAGCTCCAGGGTGATCATAAACACGGTAAAACCGATAATAATAAATAACACAATACGCACTGTAACACTACATGCCTACAACATACTCCCTAGGCAATCACTGAGGATTCTCAGTACAAAAAAATGAAGGCTTCAACACAACACAAGATTCTTATATGATATCTGTCAGTGCTAACTACAGGAGCTTTTTGTTCCATATCGACCAAACGGTTTGCCTGTTTAATGAATCTGACATGTCGTGCATAAATCCTTACGGACCTACAAATGCCAACACAGACCGTAATAGTATATTTTATGGTTTGACTACAAAAAGGAATCTCCAACTTTTTCTTTATCTTATTATTTTTTTAGCAAACCGGCCAAGCATGCATGAAGAATTATCTTTATATGTTTTCAAGGTTTCCATGCAAATCTACATGCACTGTTTATATCTTGACTTTACGATTTAGTTATAATGTTGGTATTTCTGTTTTTTATTCCCTCATTTTATTGATCTTTACCATGGATTACAGTTTTGTTATTATGTCGTTTGTATTTGTTGTTTATGCTCTGATTTCAATAATCTTCAGTGCATAATATAGTTTTGTTATCATGTCAGTATCATATGTTAATTATACTCTCATTTATAAATCTTCAGTGTGGATTACAGTTTTGTTATTGTTTCGATATTCGCTATCATTCACGCTCTCTTTTTATTAATCTTAAGTGTGGATTACAGTTTTGTTATTATATTGGTAGTATCTATTGGGTATGGCCTAAATTAATTAATCTTCAGTGTGGATTACAGTTTTGTTATTATGTATGTATTCGCTTTCAGTCACGCCCTCATTTTAATAATCCTAAGTGTGGATTACAGTTTTGTTTTTATATTGGTAGTATCTGTTGTATATGGCCTCATTTCATTAATCTTAAGTGTGGATTACAGTTTTGTTATTATATTGGTAACCGCTTTCAGTCACGCCCTCATTTCAATAATCCTAAGTGTGGATTACAGTTTTGTTTTTATATTGGTAGTATCTGTTGTATATGGCCTCATTTCATTAATCTTAAGTGTGGATTACAGTTTTGTTATTATATTGGTAACCGCTTTCAGTCACGCCCTCATTTCAATAATCCTAAGTGTGGATTACAGTTTTGTTATTATATTGGTAGTATCTGTTGGGTATGGCCTCAATTCATTAATCTTAAGTGTGGATTACAGTTTTGTTATTATATTGGTATCCGCTTTCAGTCACGCCCTCATTTCAATAATCCTAAGTGAAGATTACAATTTTATTATTATGTCAGTATTCGCTATCATTCATACCCTCATTTCATTTATCTTAAGTGTGGATTACAATTTTGTTATTATATTGGTATTCGCTATCATTCACGCCCTCATTTCATTAATCTTAAGTGTGGATAACAATTTTGCCATTGCGTCCGTATTCGCTGTTGTTTACGCCCTCATTTCAATAATCTTAAGTGTGGATTACAGTTTTGTTATTATATTGGTAGTGTCTGTTGGGTATGGCCTCAATTCATTAATCTTAAGTGTGGATTACAATTTTGTTATTGTTTCGGTATTCGCTATCATTCACGCCCTCATTTCAATAATCTTAAATGTGGATTACAGTTTTGTTATTATATTGGTATCCGCTTTCAGTCACGCCCTCATTTCAATAATCCTAAGTGAAGATTACAATTTTATTATTATATCAGTATTCGCTATCATTCATACCCTCATTTCATTTATCTTAAGTGTGGATTACAATTTTGTTATTATATTGGTATTATCTGTTGGGTATGGCCTCAATTCATTAATCTTAAGTGTGGATTACAGTTTTGTTATTATATTGGTATTCGCTATCATACACGCCCTCATTTCAATAATCCTTAATTTTGATTACAGTTTTGTTATTATATTGGTATTCGCTATCATTCACGCCCTCATTTCAATAATCTTAAGTGTTGATTACAGTTTTGTTATTATATTTGTATTCGCTATCATTCACGCCCTCATTTCTATAATCTTAAGTGTGGATTACAGTTTTGTTATTATATTGGTATTATCTGTTGGGTATGGCCTCAATTCATTAATCTTAAGTGTGAATAACAATTTTGCCATTGCGTCCGTATTCTCTGTTGTTTACGCCCTCATTTCAATAATCTTAAGTGTGGATTACAGTTTTGTTATAATATTGGTAGTATCTGTTGGGTATGGCCTCAATTCATTAATCTTAAGTAGGATTACAGTTTTGTTATTATATTGGTAGTATCTGTTGGGTATGGCCTCAATTCATTAATCTTAAGTGTGGATAACCATATTGTTATTACATTGGTATTCGCTATCATTCACGCCCTCAATCCATTAATTAGTGGATTACAGTTGTGTTACTGTGACGGTATTCTCTGATGTTTACGCACTCATTTCATTAATCTCAGGGGTGAATTGCAGTTTTATTATTATGTCCGTATTGTCTGTGCTTGTTTAGCCTGTTTATAATTAGCTGTATAAGGAAAACATTAAAACCACACACAGTCTATAAAAACTAATGCGTTCCACTTTCTCCATATCACCAATGATACAAATCTTCATCAAATAAAATTGACCAAATACTAAATATTTCGACATTGATTTTTAACACTTCAAATAATTCACAACTGATTCAATAAATACCTATTCTCGTTGCCCTTTGCGATTCTTTTAATGTATATAACATATTCAACATTCATCTGCTGCTGATACGAATAGGTTTCACTTACATACTATGACGTCATAAATTGCCTGCGCAGAACGGTGAAAGAGAATGTCTCTGAATCTTCGATGGAACAAATGATAATTTTATATCAGCAAAAATAAGTTGTCGTTTGAACCTACCATGCTTGACACAGGTGTATCCGCTAGATGCCGAAACACACACCTTGCCTATGCTGCAATTATGATCCCGACAGATACCAGAAATAGTCTGCAACAGAATTGTCAGTTTTAATACATAACACAAATACAAATACACAACCTCGACAAATTCATGAAATCGTGGAAATATTGCGAATTGTATTAGCTATTGCATGTATTGAATTCTTTTAATATTTTGTTTATATTAGTAAGGAATACGCAAGGTAAGTTATTTACCTGAGGTAACTGTGTCCGCGTCAAGACAATACCACTTGCTGCCATCCTATATACACCAGGGGCACCGACATAGACGTTTATGAGTTCGCATATCTGTTCGTGATATAATAGAGTTTTACAGAGTTTATATGTCCAGCAAATCTCCATACACTGGTAAACGGAAGTAATTCCTCCGAACTTTTCAAACGTTTTATATGCCGGCGGGAATCTTCCATCAAGGGGTACCATCGGTAGCAGTTGTTGGCTAGCAACTATCAGGAATGAAAGTGCCAAGACTACTAACAATGCATGCCAAGTTGTTTTAAATGCCTTTTCAAAATGCATGTTGACGAGGACTATCGCTCGAAGAGGACGACGTGTACATCTGTTGGATAAACGAATGTCTGGAAGGTTCGATACGCTCACTACAGTCATGAATTGTGTCGTGTTAATATTAAAAAATTTCTGAAGCAATAAAACAAAAATAAACCAATCCCATTGGTAAATGAAAAATCGATGGAAAGTTTATTAACAAAATGAAAAAAAAATTAAAAACTATTTTACACTCAAATTATAAATGTCTATCATATTTAAGATAAACGGAACTAGGAACCAGTTCCGAGTTCCGGGTTAGGAACCAGTTCCGAGTTCCGTTTAAGATAAACGGAACTAGTAATTTGTTTCCAAATTCATTAAAGAAAATATTCTACGTACTTTATCTCATTACAAGACCCCAATCTGAAAAGAAATGACATGTCAGTGAGTGTAAGGACACTTATCAGCCAGGTATAAATTTTACGGGACTTGGTCTTTGCTCCCAGTTCCGTTTAAAATAAATGAAACTAGAAACCAGTTCCGAGTTCCTTTTAAGTAAAACGGAACTCGGAACCCAGTTCCGTTTCACCAATTCCGAGTTCCGTTTAAGGTAATGTAGGTATGTAGAAGATTTACGGGTTTTGGTCCCAGTTCCGAGTTCCGTTTAAGAAAAACTAAAATACTTTGCATTAGCTGGATTGGTTTTGGTCCCAGTTCCGAGTTCCGTTTAAGATAAACGGAACTAAGAACCAGTTTTACGGGACTTGGTCCTAGTTTTCAGTTCCGTGTAAGAAAACCGAAAATTGGAGCTCCGTTTAAGAAAACATTCTATTTACTATATCTCAATATGAGACCCGAATCAGAAGGAAAAAAACTACATGTGTCTGAAAAGAAATGATATGTCAATGAGTGTAAGGACAATTATCAGTCAGGTATAAACTTTACGGGACTTAGTCTTTGCTCTCAGTTCCGTTTAAGATAAATGAAACTAGAAACTATTTCCGAGTTCCGTTTAAGATAAACGGAACTCGGAACAAGAGAAACGGAACTAGGAATAAGTTTCTAAATTCCTTAAAGAAAATATTCTATGTACTTTACCTCAATATAAGACCCGAATCTGAAAAGAAATAATATGTCAATGAGTGTAAGGACACTTATCAGTCAGGTATAAACTTTACGGGACTTGGTCTTTGCTCCCAGTTCCGTTGAAGATAAATGGAACTAGAAACCATTTCCGAGTTCCTTTTAAGTAAAACGGAACCAGTTCCGAGTTCCGTTTAGGTTATGTAGGTATGTAGAAGATTTACGGGTTTTGGTCCCAGTTCAGAGTTCCGTTGAAGAAAAACTTAAATACTGTGTATTTGCTTTATTGGTTTGGTCCCAGTCCGAGTTCCATTTAAAATATCCTATCTATGAACCAGTTCCGAGGTCCGTTTACGAATTGTATGTAGTTTCCCTGTTCCGTTTAAGCTTCAAGGGATTAGGATAAAGTTCCCAGTTCTGTTTAAAAAAATGTTGTGTTGTACGTCACCCTAATATGAACCCCTAGTCTGGATACGAATAAGTTTCGTTTAAGAAAATATTGTTTGTAGTTCCGAGTTCCGTTTTAACTGTATTAAAATAGCATCCAATTCCAGTTCCGTTCAAGTTATACGGAACAAGGAACCAGTTTGAGTCGTTGAAGGGACCGGAGTATCAGAGACAATTACCTACATCAGACACATTAAATGACAACTTCCTAATGCTATGCATAAGAATATGCTTCAAGACAAATATATTTGATTGAATTTGAAACAGAGCCCTGTTACACAACGGATCTGATAAAATGTCTCTAACTTTAAAAAGGCAATGCTTAGCAATTCTCCTTAAAACCGATTCAATTCAACAGCAATGCTTCAAAACTTAGGTATTAATTCAAATTCAATTTGCCTCCTGAAGATTGAGGAAATCTTAAGATCAATTTTGAAACTGTACATATGGCTGTTAAGTCTACCACTGGGTCGGATTCTTAATTTGACTAAATGGACCAGTTCAATGCTCATTTCAAATGCAAAATGATAAAGTTGTAAAACATGGTAACAACATTTTACTTTTCTATTCTAAAAACAAAGATAATGTCTTGTCATTAGTCGAGGCCTTTCAACAGTTATAAGAAAATGCTGATCAAACTATCAGGAGTTGGGTGCTTCGATCACAAAAACAATATTTACATCATTAATCAATATATTGATATAATTTAATCGCAATACTATAAGTGATACATTTAATTAGAATTCATGAATTTTGGGCATTTAGTGATATTACTAATTCGAATGTGTGATATCAATAATTCCTCTGTAACATGTTTGATGTTGATCCTCGCGTTAATTAATGTTATTATCAAAGTCCCTCGGACTAATATGGTGGTCGCGGGATAATACCGGGACGATCTAGAAATTTACATGTTCAAATTGTTATTATCTCTAAGTATTCGCATTTAGGATATTATTTGATTCATTGAATAAGCGATATGAATGAATCGAATTAATGTTGTCGATCATTAGTTCGAATTTATGATATAAATAATTGAACAAGGTATATTTGGAACGGGAGTCGTTAAGGAAAGTACACAAAACGCCAGACAGAAATGTTGCGGTTAAGGTCACAGTCTTTTAATACAACTCGCACGAAATGCCATCTTAATTGGACCGTGTTAAAATGTTGACCAATCAGATCGCACGGCGGACATGTCGGGTTGGAAGACGTGCAGTAAAAGTTTTTCGTTTGCGTTCCCTCAAAATTCTTGCATACCAACTTTTCGACCACTCAGATGCCAAGGCGGCCATATTGGTAGGAGGATCGGAAAAAAACGAATGCAAAAAGGCACATCTACATTTGCCAAATAATATTCCTTCAAAGTTTCATCGGGATTCAGCTGACGGATTTCAAGAAATGTATCGGGACAAGATTCAGGCGAAAAAAAAAGGAAAATAATAATAAAAGTAACATATAACGGGACCATTTGACCTACCGAATTAAAATGCAAGCCTATGCGTCCACTCCTCATATAGTATCTGTAAGACTAAAGATGGACAGAATTGGTCGGTAAGAAAGTAAGTTAACGTGGAAAAAAACAGGTCAAGTAACCTTTGACCTGTGGACCTCAAATCAAGCATGTACATCCCCCTCCTCTCACGGAACCTTTGTACCAAATATGTCTTCTGTTTTTGTTTTTTGTTTTTCTTTTCTGTTGTTGTGGAATGTATGTGATGATTTGTGTGAGGGTATGGAGAATGTGTGTAGGTTGATGATTACTGTCATAATGTAAATGCGTGGATGATGATGATTTTCTTATTTTACTAATGGATAATGATATTATCATAATGAATATAAATGAGGGTAATGATGATGATGATTTAGGATGATGTTGATGATATCATATCAATTATATATGATTATGTTGCAATGTTGCATGATGATGATGATGATGATGATGATGATGATGATGATAGTGATTTTGGTCACTATTTGTGAGATAATTAGTGTATGTAACTGAATATTGTATAGCATGAAAATTATGAAAATGGGGATATATCGAGTGATGATGATGATGATGATGATGATGATGATGATGATGGCCTTCCCCGCGTATTTCTATGTTTCCAGGTGCCAATGAAAGAACTGTTCAATATTATTCAAATCTTCAGTAATACCAATGAAAGTTTTTTTCCCAGTCGTCATATAGACATTTCACCTCAACAGTAGAAGCCATATTGAAAAACAAAATGGTGTATGAAATATGCTTTGTTTGCGTACTTTAACTTCACACATGTACATAGATACATCAACTACAAATAAAAACTCATATCTCCCTCCATGGACTCACATTTCACGATATCTAGAAAGCTGCTTTTACAAGCTACTTGTAATTTACGAAAGGATAAAAATAAAGAAATGTACCATGAACGAAAACTGCGTTGTAACATTCTCTCTTGAAGGTTACAACACAACAATTTCTCGTAATTTTACAACAGTCGTGTTGTTATCCTTTTCCCCAGAAGTTACAACGCATGCAATATTTTCTTAAACAGAACTGGGAGCTGGTTCCTAGTTCCGTTTATCTTAAACGGAACTCGGAACAGGGACCAAAACCCGTAAATCTTTTACATAGTAGTTCCGTTTGGGACCAAAACCCGTGAAGCTTATACAGAGTAGTTCTGTTTTTCTTAAACGGAACTCGGAACTGGTTCCTAGTTCTGTTTACCATAAACGGAACTCGGAACTGGGACCAAAACCCGTAAAGCTTATAAATAGTAATTCTGTTTTTCTAAAACGGAACTCGGAACTGGTTCCTTGTTCCGGTTACCTTAAACGGAACTCGGAACCGGGACCAAATCCAGTAAATCTTCTACATACTTATATTACCTTTAACGGAACTCGGAACTTCCGAGTTCCGTTTTACTTAAACGGAACTCGTAACTGGGACCAAAACCTGTAAAGCCAATACATTGCAGTTCCATTTTTAGTAAACGGAACACGGAACTGGTTCCTAGTTCGTTTACCTTATACGGAACTCGGAACTGGGACCAAAACCCGTAAAGCTTATACATAGTAATTCTGTTTTTTTTAAACGGAACTCGGAACTGGGACCAAAACCCGTAAAGCTAATACATTGCAGTTACATTTTTCTTAAACGGAACTCGGAACTGGTTCCTACTTATCTTAAACGGAACTCGGAACTGGTTCCTAGTTCCGTTTTACTCGGAAAAAGTTTCTAGTTTCATTTATTTTAAACGGAACTGGGAGCAAAGACCAAGTCCCGCAAAGTTTATACCTGACTGATAAGTGTCCTTACACTCATTGAAATAGCATTTCTTTTCAGATTCGGGTCTTATATTGAGATAAAGTACGTAGAATATTTTCTTTAATGAATTTGGAAACTTATTCCTAGTTTCGTTTTTCTTAAACGGAACTCGGAACTGGTTCCTAGTTCGGTTTATCTTAAACGGAACTCGGAACTGGGACCAAAACCAATCCAACTAATACATAGTATTTCTATTTTCTTTAACGGAAGTCGGAACTGGGACCAAAACCCGTAAAGCTAATATATTGAAGTTCCGTTTTTCTTAAGCGGAACTTGGAACTGGTTCTTAGTTCCGTTTTTCTCAAACGGAACTCGGAACTCAGAACCAACTTCAGGCACAAAAGGGGTCTTGTTACGAAATAGTTTAAAGTGTAAGTCCACTCCATTGACGAGGTACTTCGTACAGGGGTCCCTCCATGTCAAATACTCGACTTGACTGTGTAAAGTCGTATCTATATATCAAACCGATGTTTGACCCTGTAGCAGCGTCGGGGTCGTCCATGTCGTAACCATTCTGGTTGTACAGTTAGGACTGGAGCTGGGATTGTGTCACGTCCTCTCCACTGGAAAACAGGACTTTGAGATATGCTTTCTATGGGTAATTACTGGGGTTGAGGGACACCGTTCATGTAGGTGTCTATCTGTGACCACATATTACCACGGTAAGTTGATGATGCCTGTCTTCTCCTGGGATGCGAGTGTAGTGCCGTCGGCCTTTGATATTCTCCCTTTGTCGTCTCGATCTCCGCAAGTCCATGTATTCACTTCCCAGACCGGGTACAGATATTTCGATCGGTGCATCTTCAATACTGAACGACGATACGGGTCTACATTCAGAAAAGTATATTTTTTCTACGGCAGCTTGGTTAGGAACCGCGAAAAGAGACAGCTCGACAGGTTGTGCTATGTCTTCAAAGTTTGTCGCTCAAAAAGCCATGGTTTTTTTTAGTTGTAATTTGTTAAAATGGTTCGTCCTTCCTGAATGGCTTTACTTTCCCCCGAAAGTTTCTTCCTTTTTCCCGATGACCGTTGTTTGGACGTTGTCTCTCCCTTGCATGTTCTCTTCGAACTGTCAGATTTGTCTGTTTTGTTCTGTTTTATACCCACTGGAACAGGAGAGTTGTCTTCTTTGACTGCTTCTGTTAACTGCGATTTCGCTCTCTCCTCTGCAGCGGCGGTGGGCGTGACCTGTCTTCCAATTACTTTGACATGGTCACACCATATTTCATCTACTTTGAGCAAAATAAAGCAAAGATTGAGCATTTTTCGTCGTATAAGTCCATATCTACCATATCTACCATATCCCATGTTTTGAATACTGTAGAACTGTTGGTCAGGGTGTTTAAATGGGTAAGCTCCTGCAGATTCAGAAACAGGCAGCCAGAATGTTTCTTATTGTCCATTAATTACGCCTTCCGAAGACATGTTTGAATCATTACGGTGGGTGCCTATAGATAAATATTTTAAATTTAGAAGGTTATGGATGATTCTTAAATGTCTCAATGAAAAAGTCTCTGACTACTTAACCAGTAATGTATCTTTGATAGAAGCAGTCACAATAAAACTAGAAGATATGCATGTGATAATTTTTTTTGGTGCCAAAACACAAAACTGTTTTTTACTCAAACCGTTTTTTTTTTATATCTAATATGAAAGACTGGAATGTTTTCCCTCGTGGAAACCAACTGTTTTACCAATTTTTAAAGAAAACTACTCAAACATTTACTTGAATTTTAAACAATCTCCCAGATACTGTTATTTTCACCATCTATTGTAACAGTAACTGTCTCTTTCAAAGAGTTAACAATGTATGTATTGTGTATCTATATGGAATATCTATGTTATTATTTTACCTCATACGTTGTTTTAACTAACCCATTGATGTATAAGTATGTTTTACTAATAATGTGTTAAAACGTATTTATTATTATTTATTAATACAAATATATTGACTTTATTAACGAAAATAAAAATATCTGAGTCTGGTTGATGAAATATCATTTTTTTACTCTATTTTAACTGCATCACAATGAATTTGGAATTTGGTGATCCATGAAGCGTCTGACATTCACCGAGATGTCCTAGTTCAGCTGGATCGAACAAGCCGTTCCAATAAATAGAACGCGACATTCCACCGGAATGAAATTCTTCTTCGAGAACGCCTTATTTGAGGGTTCCAGTTTTAATCCAATATGGCCGTCAGTGAAAGGCAATCATCTTAGATTTTGACAAAAATCAAATATAATTTTTAAGATTTACATGTTCAGGAACGTAATGAAGAACAAACTTTTCCAACAAGAATCAAAAGGAACGTTCCGCCCAAATAATTCATATTTCACATGTAAATGTATGACAGGATGCTTATTATGAAGGCTTTGTGTACCTTTACTATGTTATTATTAATATTCATCATATACACGATAAAATATGCATTTACATACTAGTCATGCTGTGTACTTTTTTATTACTCCATACACATACGATGGCCAACAGCGGACTGACAAAACGTTGCTTGACTAACGAATTTTTGTACAAAGATATGTTACAACATTAAGTACAAACATCTATTAGTGATAGCGCTTTCTGTACATATTACAAGAATAATAGGTACAAAAATGTTGTTACTAATGACATTTTAAACTTAATCATTTTAACACAATTGATATTTTGTACCAATTATTTTAGTTGTAATTTGTTAAAAAAACGCTGTCACTAACAGCTGTTTTTACTTAATGTTGTAGCACATTTTGATACAAAACGTCGTTAGTCAAGCAAATTTGACCGTCCGCTATCGGTCATCGTATACACAAGGCCTCTATACAAATATGATTTGAGTAAAACAGGTGACAACCTCTCAAGCGAATTGTTTACATTCTACGTTCTCCTTTTTACAAAATATTGTTTAATTCGTAACAGGATCATGAAACTACATGCCCACGAACGCTCTCCGTATTTAGGTCATGTTTAACATAATTTTCCCTGGACATGTAAGCATAAAAGATGGTTGTCCCCCATTTGCTAAACACATGAATTCATAATTGTTGATCATGCTTACGAATAATCATTGTTAATGGCTTCTCGGTTTCTAAGACAATTTAAGGGAACGATTTCATCAGCAGTTTTCACAGGTACAACTGACCATTTCAGTGACTTATCAATATTCAATCTATTTCACAAAATGTAATACAAGAAATACAAATTGCATAATGATGATTGCGAGGTAACTGAAGATGCTATTTACAAGTGAAGGTCTTCATATATGCTTTGTGACAGATTTACTGTTTAATAATAATATCTTTATTATTTACTTTTTTCCGAATGCATATTCTCGTAACTTTTGTAAAGATGAATTTGTACCTTCCAAAATAACATTAAGTGAAAGATCTGGAGAATATTTGCAAGCTTCCGGTTTCCGTCCATACACCTCTGCCAGCTCCCGGAAGTAGAATGGAGCATTCCCACAACAAAGCCCAATGTAATTCACTCCAATCGCATTTGCTTCCTCTGCAAATTCCCGGATGTCATCCCTGCTACTCATTACACAGGCCAGATTTTTTGGATATAAACTCTTTCCTATCAAATAGAAAAATAAAACTTAATTTGGGATATAATGTTATCATAAAGAATAATATAGATACCGCATCGTAATAAATAAGATAAAAGCGAAAACGTACGACTGAATATATTACTCACTCAATGCAACAATGATATATGAAATCACATTTTATTTCATTGTTATTTATTATAATAATATTCGTATATAAGTATCACTATTTGTGATTATGACGTGATATTTTTTTATGATTATATTTGACGCTGTTTCTATTTTAGTTTGATAGCAAACGCTGATTTTTGATATTATAATGTACGGTATTTGCAACAAATTATCTTGCAAGTCACGTTTAGATTCATATGAAAACACACACACGCATTTGATGCTCTTTTAAAATGAATCAATATCCAACCTTTATCCATTCTAGTAAATACAGGAGAACGTATTATAACTTTTTTTATAGAAAAACATTTGTTTATGCCCATTTTGATGTTACCCATTTCCCTTCGGATTTTTCTTTTTCCCCTAAAGTATCATTCAGAACCCTAGAATAATATTTAACTGATGCTCCTTCAATTAAATAAATAACATTCCAAACTAAAACAACAAAAATGGAACTTATTTCTGCCATTATAACTTAGTTGCCAATTTGTATTTAACAAAGACCCACCGGAGACCGGATCCTTCAGCGAGGACCATGATCGGCAATCCTCTCTCGTCCTGTAGGTGACTGGAAGAGCGGCTATTGGACCCTGTTTAAACAACATATCTTTCATAATAATCAATGCAATTCAAGCTTTAGAACAGTTAAATTAAGGTACGGTAGTATACGATAGTCTGCATGTCAATATCACCTTTAAAACAAGTAATGAAAATTGGTTAAAAGTTGAATAATTCATTTGATATGCTAAAAGTTCACATGTGATCATGTAACAACACACCTTGCATGCCTTTCTGATCTCCCTAAGGGCCGGAAGCATGGTACTGGGGCCACGCCCACAGTTAAGGCCAACTACGGCTGCTCCTGCCTCCTCAAGTTTGCGACATGCCTCCGCTATGGGAACGCCATCCGTCGTCTCGTCCGGAATTAAGCACGTGAGAGTAACCACAGCTGGCATCCCTGAAATAATTCAGATAAGAACAGAACAAGAAATTATCAGTCCAAGACGAAGAAAGAAATGCAAGACGTCAAATTAATTTGTGATTATATTTAAAGTCTATTATCATTTCAAATACATTTCAAGGCAAACCCGATCACTGAACTGTTTCCCGACGTGACAGATTCAATACCATAACTTTGGGGTGGTAAATAATTAAACATCTGTCCGTCATTCAATTTGCTACTCGCATATCAATTTATTCTCGATGATCACTTATCAATACATAATAAATATAATCAGATGATTATATAGATGACAGATTTTCAGTTATATAATACACTGTATAATATACATGCCATCACTTATACCTTTGCCATACTGCTGTATTGCCTCCAGTGCCAGTTTGGCTTCCCCGTAAGAATGTATCGTCTCCGCAATCATATAGTCTGCCCCCTCTGTAACGGCCCATTCCACCTGCTCCTGTAGTAATATAACACAAGTGGGTATAAACATGCTAAAGTTGAACAATGTTAAGTCGATAGAGAAATAAAATAATAAAGAAAAAGTAAAGAAATGCATGGAAAGCCCTGAAACAGTACAAGGAGAATAAGACCTGGTATTCTGGAAGGATATGCGTCGTTTGCTTCTGATTAGTCAGCAAATCTAGGTCAAATCAGGGTTAAGTCACATCATCATTATCAGTTCTAGGTTGGTGACATCGGAACCGCTAGGCATATCACCAATGTAAGGACATAGATGACCTATCTCGCAAGGAAAAATGATGTTTCCAAATGAGATTTTGCTGGTCAGCACTAATCGGCAAGCCAAACGCTTACATGAGGGTTAAGCTATACTTGCCCACGCAATTAGTCGATGTTTGATTATTTTATTCACATACTGCACTAAAAAAGTAAAATTCTCTGATATTGTCATCGTGCTGTCATGAAAATGTGCGTATTAGTTGATGAGGTTATCGATTTCCGACATGGTTACCCAACTTATAGTGATGGGGTTACTCTATTGTGAGTGGCGTCATAACGTATGTCGACTGCCATTCCCTACCCGTGTGAGATCGCTTACCCCATACCTAGCAATCATGGGCTCAACTTGTGAAGAATGTGAGCTAATGATTTTTAAGGTAACAGAAATTGCTTATCTGAAAAGGACATGTTGTTAATGATTAAAAGAATACACAGTAAATAGTAAACATGTAAATGTTACACAGATTTTGACGATAGATAGATTTTGATTACCTTGAATATCGACCTGACTTTGCCGTGTGTATCGGGATTATCGACGTCATAAATAGTCGTACAGCAGAGTCCACCAGCCATCAGGGTTCCAGTTTCATTCGCCAAGTCTCGTGCTATTTTGAGAGCAGTCCTATTGAGATTTTCCAGGTCATTTTCACGACCGACGGCCTTAAGTTTCTCCCTATGTCCAAAATACTGCAAAACGTGTATAACGATATCATATTTAAGACAGGCTTTCGTTGGTATTCTCATAGTTTAAAGTATACTAGATGTTTCTATTAGGTAGGATTAAAAGGTTAAAGCAACGAATATTACGACTATATGGTGGTATTTTTATTAATTGAAAACAGCAATCCTGCCAGCTCCTATAGATACCTTTCAAGATGACAAGAAACTAGCTTATATCATTGCCTATTTGTATTGGTACATTGAATCCTTATACTACCTAAATCCCAGTATCAATCCCTTGTATTCATAATGTATCCGCATTACCATTAATGCTTCTACCACGTCAGTTCCGGCGTGGATGAATTCTCTGTGCAGGCCCTTGACTATTTCAGGATGTTCTAAAACAACTTCCGGCACAAATCCCCCTGCCTGCAAGTATCCTCTTCTCTCAATTTCCATAACATATCCTTCTGCTATAAGGACATATCCACCATTCTGTAGACGCTCCAACAAACCTTGATAGCAATGGACATGTAAAATCAGTGGATGGTATATCATTTCAATGTTAAGTATATTACTTAGTTATTTTGATTTGGCCATTTGTAAAAGGAAATATCTTTTGAAAACACGCAAATAAATGTTCCCCAATCGAGTTCGATATTTGCTGTCATAACAATTGACAACTTAAACAATGGAAAACATTTTAAAAATAAAAAAAAAATTCCAGGAGTTGTTCAAATAGATTAATTGCCATTACTCAAGGTTACACGTCATTTCAATAACACCTAATTCAAGTCAGCTATTAGCATTATTCGTTTATTATTACATTTTTTTAGACAGTAGACATTATTAAATGGAAAAAATATTGACATAAGTTCTGAAAAAATAACAGAATAGAAAATAGATATACATAGTGATCCTCCCCGAATGGAAGTAGTATATTGGTGAGATCCTTTATGTGGTGTATTAGATCGGCTCGATATCGATGTCATTACAATTTCAATTTTGTATCAGATGCTGATTGGTCTACATCCCATCACGTGTTTCACCATTTAACAGTGATTTGCACTCGGTGACAGCAATAAACCAACAAATGGCATGGTTGAGCGATTGGTCTGTTACGTCGCATCATTTCAGTCCATCAGATTTATCGAACACGTGTACGCCAATTTGCGCGAGAGTACAATACAGTGTTTTATCATGCGATACTTATGACGCTTTGGTGAATAATATGGAATAAGACGCTGTTTGAATGGCATGAGATCATACCCTGAGTATTATGTGCTCTGGATCTCATACCGAAATGTAATTAAACTGTTGTTGGTTTCGATCAATATCAATAGAAGAATAATGATTGTACATCACGTATTATTGTTTGGTAAATGACAATATAAATTAGATTATTATTTTTCTTGTTTTTCGTGCCCAATTATTGGATAGAACTGTGTCGCGTAGAAAAGTTAAAGGTATATTGACTTGATAGAAGCAAAAAACGTTGGTAAAAAGAATATTGCACGGTTGTGAATAGACCTAGGGGAATCCCCGCAGTATATCAGATTGGAGCTTGAATGGTGCATCAAGTCCAATCAAGCGCTCTGAAGACCTAGTTACGAAGCGACGCTCTTTTGGCAAAATGAAAGAAGCAGATGTAAGGATAAAGGGCCGAAAGCATCACGATTCCCCTCGCTCAGTGGAGAGGATATTAAATCTATATTGTATAACTCGGATTCAGCCAATACAAAAGGACCACAATGACAGCGGTGAAATTACTAGGGGAGTATCTGACGTTGAACAATCGTTCAAACGAATTTGATGACACACCATGTGTGAACAGTTCAATCATTCAATGTTTACAATTCTGACTTAAAGTTTAAAAAAAATGTCTCGATTTACCATGTTTACATTACAGAGACAAGAAAATATATTTAGTTTTTGTTTCAATTTTTAAAATTTTCAATCAAGAAAAATGAAAAAACAAACAAAAAATAAATAAAAAAATACATTTAAAAATAAAAAAACAAAAATAAGAACAAAATTTAAAAATTAATGATAATGATAATTTAAAATGAGATAAATGATAAAGCAATTGTAGCGTTTTGATTTTGGTCGACACATATTGATATCGACTTAAAAAAAATTCCTGAGGTCGATATAATCATGTATCGACCTTATCAACATGCTATAATTGTATAATAAATGATAATATTGCTCATGTTAATTGGATACAAAACATTAATATGTGTCCTTACCTTTGGAACCCATGTGCATATTGTGCTGCTGGTTGTCCTTGAAGTGGCTGAAGACTGTGACAGGTCAATATGATATATGGTGTAGAATAAATAAGTGAATGAACCCTACCTATCATGATTTTGAATGATCTGGAAGCTGGCTTTGTTGATGATTTACATGTCATAACCCAATGCAAAAATATGCATATTTATGTAAGTACACGCATGGAATGTGTATATTGCAAAACAGCAATTTAGTTATTGCGTTTTAATTCAAACTGCTGTCGTTATCAGCATTAAAAGGTCATTCAACTTATGCTGTGCGCTGGCTGGTTGATGGGAGAGTGGCTTGTTGAAACTTGATCTCGACTGCCATATTCAGATTTAAATATCAACAAGGTTTGCATGTGTCATCTATTGAATTTATTTGCAATATAAATTACATATACATCTACGTGTAGTTTGTTCTACCAGTTAGTGTTTGATCACATGGTTACCTATTTGTCGGTCAGACACTACAAGCGTAATTTTCACTTTGGCTGTTTTTATGTAAAGTCTCGTGAAAGGAAAAACTTAAGTGGGTTATACTGGTATGATATTATCCTACACCTCAGGCGATGACAACCAGACAAATAACCAGGCATAAATGAATAACACCTTTATATACTGTTATATACTGTATTCTTAAGGACGAAATATAAGACTGACAAATAAAGTGATTCTAGGGTCACCATACAGCTCTTCCTTCCTTCTAAGACTCGTCAGTGATGCTAGGGACACTATCCAGTTGTTCCATCCTTCTAGGAGTCATCTGTAATGCTAGAGATACCATACAACTCTTCCGTCCTTTTATGACTCGTTAGTGATGCATAAGACATCATTCAGCTGTCCCGTCCCTTCTAGGACTCGTCATCGGTGTTAGGGACATCATACAGCTGTCCCGCCTATTCAGGAGTGATCCGTGATGTTAGGGACACCATACAGCTGTTCCGTCCTTCAAGGACTCGTCAGTGGTGCCAGGGGTCAAACGAAACAGACAGGATGTCATTTAAAAAATTACAAGTCTGAATAAATATCACCTACAGAAGTACATTGACCCGGTATTAAAGTTATTGCATTATTAACTTAACATTCAATCATTAGAAGAATAACTTGAATCTGAAATTATCTACTATTCGTTGGAAGCAATATTGCACTAGTTGTCTTTTTTGCTTTGAATAAAAAGTCTGAAGAGCTCCCATGATTGAGTGGAAGTGCTAATTTGTGTCTGTGTCCGTTTTTACTATTTCCAATATATCATCATCGGATATCCACAGTTGATTGCATTACAACACGTGGGTAGAGACGATGATATATAATATTGTCTCCTAAAATTCGGACTAACTCATTGTCATTGTCTTGATCGGTAAGGTAATATAGTCAGGTTCGAATAGGACATTAAATAACGATAACGTCAAATGGTTGTCTGCAGAGATAAACATACCATCCGAGAGGAGGCGAAGGTCGCCTGTCTTATACATAATTATATTTGAAAGCCTCATTGATAATAATAACCTACCGATATCCAGCGTGCAAAATCCCATTTCTTCGGAAATGCTCAGGATAAATGAAAGTTGCAGGCGTTTTTTCATTGTCAATTATATAGATGAATCTAGAAAAACATACGATGCTTTTGTGAAGAAATGGCATAGCTCCTATGAGTTTGAATTGCACTTGATTTATTCATGGTTGCCTTTAATGTTCCATACTATCAATCAAGAAAACATGACAAGTAAATATATGCAACCACCAACATACATAATCAAATAAATTTTCGACCAGTAACAGTGTTACATTATTAATACTTTTATGCGGGCATCGACCTTCCTGTTTTAGCTCTTCTGTGTGTTAATAAACCAAGTCAAACTATTTTTGTACATCAGATTATAATGAAGTCGAAATGATAACGATCAGCTATAGACTTCAAGCATTAGTGCACATGTATACACACCGGTTATTGGTCCGAAAATGGTGACAGTGCATTCATCAACACGACACTATGGCAAGACAAGTTGTCATTATTCACGGAGCAACGTTGATCCAGGATTTTACCAAAAATCACATAAGATATCTTATATACTTACATAAGATATCTTATCAATTTTATAGGATACCTTATATAATATACAAGATATCACATAAAAGATATAAGATATCTTTACATCTTATATAATTTGATTGTAAGATATCTTATAAAGGACGAGATTTGAATTTTAGATAATGAACTCTCCTCCACTCGATGAAGTAGCCGAGATGAAGTCGAAACTACATACAATGTTTGAAACATATTTATAATTGCCATATATTCATGTTTGCTCGAACACATCTGCCGATCGTGGTCGCGACAGAGGGTTACCTTACGGAGGGAGCAGTCATTCTCTAACGTTCAGGTTTTGCCGGTCCCACGAGAGACTCGTTCTTTACAAGATAGATCTTATAAACTTTCAATAAGATATCTGATAAACATATAAGATATATCATAAACACATAAGATATCTTATCTAATATGTCAGATATCTTATATAATTTGTCGTTTAAAATCGACGGAATTTATAATATATGGACAACAATATATGGACCATCAGATCGGTGAAGTGGTTATAGTACTCATTCGTGTTATGACAATATTGTGGTATTAAATTATGCGTTCTACTTTGTATTATCTGGATATCTATTTAAGATGGACATATTGTATTATATTGATATATCCTGGTTTCGAGTGTAAAATAATTTAACTAGCATTTCCAAGCATCAATTGATGCTTTATTTACTGTTGTAATTGAAGTAAAATTAAAAAAAAAAAATCTGCAGCGAATACGTTAAATTGAGTAAGGAAATGTATAGGTTTCCTTTCAGATCAATGAGTACAGCATAGAAATTTAAAATGGCTAAAATGAAGATGTAAGATGTTTTGCTTTTTGAGGGAGCTAATTTGAAAAAAGGATAAAAACTCCTCATTAGCTTAACGAATCATTAATGTAGATTTCAATCATAATCTTAGATAATTGCTGGCATAGTTAAAATGTTTTAGTGTAACTCATTTACATATCATTATTATTATTTTCTGTTAGATATAAAATGTATATTTTTATCGGAGAATTATGGAAAGTCTATCGATGTACTAATGGTAGCAGAATATTCATCAAAAAGGGTAGGTTTTTTGTGAATGTCTGTTTTCATCCTTCATTTTGTTATATCATCGGGATGAAGAATGGAAAAATTCTTTGACTTTTTTGACGTGAAGCTGAGTACCATTTACCGGGTTTTCCCAGTTGGGCTGGATTGAACAAGCCGTTTCAATAAATAGAACGCGACATTCCACCGGCATGAACCTTTCTTCAAGACCGACTTATTTGAGGTTCCAGATTTTATCCAATATGGCCGCCAGTGAAAGGCTGTAGTTTAAGATGTTGACCAAAATCTGTTTCATAATTAAGATTTACATGTTCGGGAACGTAACAACAGGAATAACTAGAACGTTACGTCTAAAGAATGCACTTAACGTGTACTTGTATGTAAATGTGACATGCATGACAGGATGCTTATTATGAAGGCTTTGTGGGCCTCTATTATGTTAATATGAATATTCATTATATACAGTATAAGATATGCACATGCATACTAGTCATACTGTATAGCTCTTAATTGATCCAAACACAAACCCTCAGTACAAATATAATATTTTAGATAAAACAAGTGACAACCTCTCAAGCGAATTGTTTACAATCTACGTTCTCCTCTTTATAAAATATTGTTGAATTCGTAACAGGATCATAAAACTACAAATGCTCATGTCGAATATCAGTGTGTAGTTTCTACTCGCCATCATTTTCCCTGGATATGTAAATAAAAACGATGGCTACCAGCCATTTTGTAAACACATTCAAAATTGTAGACCATGCATACGAATAATCATTGCTATTATCTTTCTCGGTTTCTAAGAAAAATGAAGGGAACTATTTCATCAGCAGTTTTCAAAGGTACAACTGATATTTTCACTGTCTCTCATGTTCAATCTTATTTAAAAAAAAAAAAAAAAAAAAAAACAACAACAACAACAAATACAAATACAAACTACATAATAATGGTAGTAAGGTAATTGAAGCTAAAATATACAAGTGAAGGTCTTTATATAAACTGAGGCATAGATTTATTTTCTACTTCTTTCCAAACGCATATTCCCGTAATTTTTGTAAAGATGAATTAGTACCCTCCAAAATAACATTAAGTGAAAGATCTGGTGAGTATTTGCAAGCTTCCGGTTTCCGCCCATACACCTCTGCCAACTCCCGGAAGTAGAATGGAGAATTGCCACAGCAAAGTCCAATGTAATTTACTCCAATCGCCTTTGCCTCCTCCGCGAATTCCCGGATGTCATCCCTGCTGCTCATTACACAGGCCAGGTTCTTCGGAAATACACCTTTTCCTATCAAGTAGAAAAGTAAAACTTCATTTCGGATATAATGATACATGTAGTATGATCCCAAAGAATTAGAACGATACTGCATTGTATTAGGTAAGAAATAATGTACTGCTCAATACAGCGAACATTATGTCTGTCAATAACATGCTGCATTTAAATCTGAAATCACATTTATCATCAGTTAGATTACTACGTATGATGACATTATCTGTAAATAATTATCGATATTTGTAGTTATAGCCTGATAATTTATTATCAAAACGTTTTGACGCTGTTTCTATTTATGTGTTTTTGTACACTCCTTTTAGAATGATGAAGAGTAAACGGTGCTATTTGATTATACATTTCTTGATGTTTGCAGTCATTATCCTGCAAGCCAGCAATTCATATGAACAGTGGTGCCGGTTCAGAATACACACATGCATTTGATGTTCTTTTAAAATGAACCAATATCCAATCTTTATCGATTTCAGTAAATAAAGTAGTACAAATAATCTTCTTTTATCGAAATACATCTGTTGATGCCATTATGACGTCACCAATTTCCCTTCTAGTTAATCTCACTTTCCCTCGAAGTATCATTTAAGAATCCTAGAATAATGAAGCATTCGTTTGGTTCTACTAATGTTTGACTGATACACTATCAAATTAATTAAGCAGAACGCTCACAGCAAAAGCAACAAAATGGAATTTATTTCTGCCATCATATCTAAGTTCAAAACTTTTTTTTTATGTTTGACGAAGACCCACCGGTGTCTGGATCCTTCAGGGAGTGCCATGTTCGGCAATCCTCTCTCGTCCTGTAGGTCACTGGAAGAGCGGCTATTGGACCCTATTCAAACAACATATCTGTCATAATAATCAGTGTTACTTAATCTTGAGAACAATTAAATGAAGGTATGATAATATGTGTGGAGTGTGCAAGTCAACAGAGTGATAAAAATTTGTTAAATTTATTTGACCTTCCAAAAGTTCACAGTTGATCATTTGACAACACACCTTGCATGCCTTTCTGATCTCCCTAAGGGCCGGAAGCATGGTACTGGGGCCACGCCCACAGTTAAGGCCAACTACGGCTGCTCCCGCCTCCTGAAGTTTGCGACACGCCTCCGCTATGGGAACGCCATCCGTCGTCTCGTCCGGAATTAAGCACGTGAGAGTAATCACAGCTGGCATCCCTGAAATAATTCAGATTAGAACATGACTAGAAATTAACTGTTCAAGACGAAGAAAGAACTGCAAGACGTCAAATTAATTCGTGCTGATGTTAAAGCAAATAGCGTATTGACAATATCACTAAAAGCATATTATCTGTATTGTTATTGCACGGTAAACCCGATAACAGAATTATTTCCCGACATAACAGATTAAGTACAATAGTTTTGTTGTGGTAAACAACAAAACATCTCCTGTCCGTAAATCATGACAATTACTTTACTACACGCATGTCAATTTATTCTCAATGATCGCTTATCAATAAATACAAATAAGAATTGGACAATTGATGGTGTTGGTGACAGATATTCAGTTGTTAAATACAATGTATGATATACTTGGTGACATCACGTATACCTTTGCCATACTGCTGTATTGCCTCCAGTGCCAGTTTGGCTTCCCCGTAAGAATGTATCGTCTCCGCAATCATATAGTCTGCCCCCTCTGTAACGGCCCATTCCACCTGCTCCTGTAGTAATATAACACAAGTGGGTATTAACATGCTAAAGATGATCAATGTTAAGTCGATATTTAACTGAGAAGTCGTAATAAAAAAACTCTAAATCAATATTAAGGTTTACATAGAAAGCTCTGAAACAGAACAAGGGGAATAAGGCCAAGGCTCGTATTTATGAAACATTGTTTCGGAAGGGTGAACGCCTTCTGCTTCTTCGACGACTCCTGAAAGGTACATTTAGGTCAAGACAACACCCGACATGAAAATCCAGGTCACGACGACACCCGACATGTAAATCTATGTCATGACGACACCCATCATGTTAATCTAGGTCACGACGACACCCGACATGTAAATCTAGGTCAAGACGACACCCGCCATGTAAATCTAGGTCACGACGACACCCGACATGTAAATCTAGGTCACGACGACACCCAACATGTAAATCTAAGTGAAATTCGGGTAAAGTCACATCCTCAAAGTGAGCTCTAGGATGATGAAACAAAACCAATAGGCATAACATCAATGATCGAACAAGTTTGACATTTCTCGCAAGGAAAAATGATATTTCCAGATGAAATTATTAATTAGCCTGCTCCGTTGACAGGGAAATCTCAACCCTCGTGTAAGAGTTTTGCTGACCAGCACTACTCGGCAAGCATTGTGATTTCCCTGTCCACGTATAGGCACATCTGATTATTTTACTCACATAATTCAGTTAAAAGGTAACATTGTAAAGTATTGTGAATCCTTGTCATCGCGCCATCTTGGAAATGTGCGTCGAAATTGATGAGGTTAGCAATTTACGACGTGGTTACCCTACATAAAGTGATGACGTTATAACGCATGTCGGCATTCATTTCCCTACCCCGTGTGAGAACGCCTACTACATCCCTTGCAACCATGGGCTCACTCTGTGTAGTATGTGAGCTAATGATGTTCAGGATTAATAGTTGAAATAGAAATACAGTATATATCATTGATTCCTTGTGGTTTATGTAAATGTTACGCTGATTTTGGTTATAAATAGATCTTGATTACCTTGAATATTGACCTGACTTTGTCGTGGGTGTCAGGATTATTTACGTCATAAATAGTTGTACAGCAAAGTCCACCAGCCATCAAAGTTCCAGTTTCATTCGCCAAGTCTCGTGCTATTTTGAGAGCAGTCCTATTGAGATTTTCCAGATCATTTTCACGACCAACGGCCTTAAGTTTCTCCCTGTGTCCGAAATACTGCAAAATGTGTACAGCGATATAATATTTAAGGCAGGATTCGTTGGTATTTTCAGTATAAAATATAAAAGACATTTCTAGAGAGCAGGAATGAAAAACTAAAGCATGGAAAAGCAGCAATGCTATTACTTTATTCTTAATATCTAACACGATATAATGGAACCCTTAGAAACAGAAAATAGCAATCTAGATGGCTCCCATTATTACGTTACGGCAAACTGACTAACAAGATGACAAGAAACTAGTCCATAATATTGCATGTTTATATTGGCATATAAAATCATTTTACTTCTTAGATTACAGTATTAGTAATTATTATTACCGTTAATGCTTCTACCACGTCAGTTCCGGCGTGGATAAATTCTCTATGCAGGCCCTTGACTATTTCCGGATGTTCTAAAACAACTTCCGGTACAAATCCCCCTGCCTGCAAGTATCCTCTTCTCTCAATTTCTATGACATATCCCTCTGCTATCAGGACATTTCCGCCATTCTGTAGACGCTCCAACAGACCTTGATATCAAGGGAGATGAACAATAATTAGACGGAACACAATTTCAATATCAAATGTATTGCTTCGTAAATTCGATTGGTCCATTGATGAAATATATTTTTCTTAATCGACTATCGATATTTACTGGTAAGCCAATTGAAAACTTCATTCATCAAATAATGTGAAACGCTTTAAAGATACAAGGTTTTCAGGAAATTTGTAAATAAATAAATTGTCATTTCTTGTCATGGTGACACTTTTCAATAATAAGCAATTCAAGTCCGCTTTTATCATTGTTCATAAACATTTTGTTGAACAGCAGGCATTATTCTATCGAACAAGCATTGATATGAGTCCTGAAAAGAGTAACAGAATATAAAATAGATATCACACACCAGGATATATAGAATGGAGGTAGTATAGTGGTGAGCTCCTGTATTGGTATATTATATTCGCTCAATGTCGAATGTTATTATATTTTCAATAATGTATCAAATTATCTACATCCGTTCATGTGTTACACCATTTAACATAGAATTGCGCCGTGCGACAGTGATAAAACATTATCTTGCACGCTCGTGCGATTGATCTGTGACGTCACATAATTTCAGCCAATCAGATTTTTCGAACACGTGTCCGCCAGTTTGCTCGAGATTGCAATACGGCGTTTTATCAAATATGCGATATTTATGCCGCTTTGGTAAGTTTTATAGTTGTTTGTTTAGATCGATACCCTAATTGTTTAACAGGTATAATCGTTTGGTAAATGACAATATAAATTACAATATATGATAATATTACTGATGTTAGTTATATACATAACATTAGAATGTGCCCTTACCTTTGGAACTCATGTCGTGAATATTGTGCTGTTGGTTCTCCTTGAATGACTGAAAACTGTGACAGGTCAGTATGATGTATGGTGTAGAATAAATATTATGATATTTAATATTTAAATATTAATGGAACGAATCTCACCTATGTTAATACTGAATTATCTGGTAGCAGGATTTGATGATGATTTACATGTAATAACACAATGCAAAAATATGCATATCTATGTAACTACACGGAAGAGCATGAAAAAGTCATTCAAACTGTGCTGTCAGGTTGATGCGAAAGTGGCTTGTTAAAACTCAATGCCATATTCAGATTAAAAAAGCAACAAAATTTACATGTGTCAACTCTTGAACTAATTTACAATAGAGATACATGTAAATATCACTGGAGATCAGTTACATAAGTACTTGAGCATAGCATTACCTACTTGTCGGTCAGACAGCACAAACGTACTTAATAGCTTCTATTTTTGGCTGGTTTCACTATGTAAAATCTCGTGGCGTATAATGGTGTGGTATTAACGTACACCTCAAGAGATGACACAATTATTGACCAGGCATTGCGGATGGCAGCCAAAAAAATACATAATATCTTAACACAATGTCTGTACAGTACAGACAGTTTATTAGAATCGTCTATATGCTAAATACGTAGATATTAAGGCACACCAAGCTCATCCCGAGCGCCATTGTCTGAGTACAAATGTCCTTATTCATACTTTCGACACTAAAGTCAAATTAACATCTTCATACCTAACAATTAATCTTAATCAATTAAAAGAGGTTAGTATACTGATTAGACAAGAGACACTCTTTTCTGGAAAAAGTACATTTTGCTTGTTTCTTTGTATGTAAGAAAATTATCATCACACTATAAATACATTAATGTATAAATCAATATACCAATGACAAGTACCTTCTCTGTAAAGCATGACTATAAGGATTGTACTGTGAAACATGACTATAAGGATTGTACTGTGGAACATGACTATAAGGATTGTACTGTGAAACATGACTATAAGGGTTGTACTGTGAAACATGACTATAAGGGTTGTACTGTGAAACATGACTATAAGGGTTGTACTGTGAAACATGACTATTAGGATTGTACTGTGAAACATAACTATAAGGAGTGTTCTATTAAACAATACTATAAGGATTATACTATTAAACAGGACTATAGGGATTGCTTATACCCAATTGATTGGTTAGGGCCAACTTTCCAATATCGCTCCTTTGCTCCTTCGACCTAAACGCGAAGGAGCAGCGGAGCGAAAACACGATGGCGAATGAAGCGAAAACACGTCGCTAAGGAGCGAAGACACGATGGCCACGGAGCGAAGTTCCATCGATCCTTCCCCATCGAGTTTTCACTCCTTCGCCCCTTCGCGTTTAGGTCGAAGGAGCAAAGGAGCGATATTGGAAAGTTGGCCCTAAGGGAACACCATATAATACCCATATATACAAACTTTCGTCAGAATCGGACAATATTAAATTTTCGACCAATCAGGAGCCTTCGTGTAGTTGCTTTGGCAACGAACACATGCAATTAAATATGCAGTCCACTAATATCCTTTTTTTTTTTTATATTTCTTTTATTTTCAAACATTTTACATGGTATACATAAATAGACATCAACAAACAATCACTTGCACACTCGCACCCACAGCATTCAAAAGATCATTGTGTATGCTATGATAGGTCATACATACATACACACATACATACACACATGCATACATACACACACACACACACACACACACATATACAAGCATACATAGATACCTACATACCTACATACATACATGTACAGATATACAAGCATACAAAGATACCTACATACCTACATACACACACACACACACACACCCTCACACACACACACACACATGCAGATGTTCACTAAAAATCATAAAATTAATGTGTGGGAAATAACTCTTAAGTAGATCGTTTGGTCTTAGACTCTTTCTAGAATAGCTTCCGTATACATTCTGGGTGCATGTACATTTCTTAGTTGGTAAGTGAGACTGTGAACTGAATGCCAATCTATTACATAATTAAAAAAACATCTTGTTATACCTTATCTCTACAAAATGCTGGATAGATTTTAAATATCTAGGTCTTATCTGGAGAAACATTGTACGAGTACATTTTGTTTTATTACTTCTATCGTATCGTATTGTTTTTTATATTCTATCATTAAACATCTACAAGATACACTTTTTTGTCACACTGTGCCTTTTTTCAGAAATTTCATTAAACTAAATCACTTCACAATATCTCCCTGGACTCTCCCTGTCACTCCAGTTTGTCAGTGACAAATTAGTAAAACATAAGAAATAGCAACAGTTAAAGATTTCTTTTGGGCCAATAATATACCAAAAAGTCTAAAGAAGGTATTTTTACGACTGTGTATATACTACATTCTCTAAGTAAAACATGACTACAAAATCGACAAATATTAAAAAGATCAGAAGAATTTTCATGCTAATTATTTAACCTTAAGCAGAAACAATTTCAATGAAACGTGAATTATAGCATATATTTAATTTTTACCTGCAGTTTTCGGTGATATTGACTAATGTTGCCCTATGATGAGCTCTTGCGCGGGATTGTAGCAGATACCTTTCCCTTGGTTGATCAAACTGAACAAGCAGCACGCGTGTTGGTCAGGACCTCGCCTACTAACCTTTAGCCAAAGCGTAATGATTGCTGCACAGGTAGTTATGTCTTATCAGGAAAGGGTCATCAGTTCCTCAAATGTTTACATTGTATATTATTCAAGATTCATTTATTTCTCATCCAACTTAATGGTACAGACATAATACATTAACATAATATACATATATTTGTACAGCATATATTGTAGTTTTTTTGTTTTTTTTTACACAGAACAGATTTTGTCATTGTCACATTTGATAAATACTTAGAACGGTTCATACTAAGTATATTACATTCCGCACATTCTAAAATATAATGACATTCATCACAAGTTTCATTACTTCTACATAGATTATTGTACATGTAATTTATTATTCTAAAACAAGTAATCTTGAAGCTAGAAGTTTGTAACATTGCAATAATCTCCGTATATCTCTAAATAGGTACAAAAAATATTTCACATGCGCATTTTTATTCTGTTGATCTCTAATATACTGCATCTCGGAAAAACAGTAATTCTAAAACATTAAAAACAGGAATAGGCTGTTGTAGAATTTGATCTCTGCTATCACTACTATTTGGTAGGGTTATGTCCTTGTTTTTCCTCTACACTTTGTCGCTTTTCTCCCATTAGAGTTTTTGTTGTTAAGGAAGGCTAGGTCTATCCCGTGTTAAAATGACTTTTTGTTGGAATATAGATAATTGGCAATATTGTTGAATTCCATAACCGCCAGCATCCTATCGTACTGCCTACTGTCCACTGTATATTGATGACTGTAAGCTGCCTACAATCTACTGATTACTGCCAACTGCCTACTGTATATGCTGCTTACGGTCAACTAGTAAGCCATACTGTCTACTGACGACTTCCCAGTGGAGAGTCTCTCTGTCTTTACACAACGGTTGTGTTATTTTGCAATGTTATAACTAATTCTTTGTAAGAAGTAAGCAGTGAGTAGTAGGCTGTGGGTAGTAAGTAGTGGGTAGTGAGTAGTAGGCAGTGGGCAGTAGGCTGTGGGTAGTAAGTAGTTGGCAGTGGGTAGTAGGCAGTGGGCAGTAGACAGTATAGACAGTAGGTATAATGAAGAAGTGGGCAGTAAGTAGTAGGCAATGGGCAAGTACAAATGTAGTAGGCAGTAAACATTAGGCAGTCGGCAGTAAGTACACTGTAGTTGGTAGAAGTCAGTGGCCAGAAGGCAGTGGGCAGTGGGCATTAAGCACTAAATAGATAATGAAAAGAAGTACACAGTGTTGGCAGCAAGCATTTTTTGTTTGTTTATTTATTGTTCACACAAAACCTATATCATGATCAGCTGAATCAATGGTTAGTATGGTCCGGTTTCATCAATGTCCATAGCCGAGTTTCATCTGGCCATGACACCGTGTCTCGATCGTGTAGGCTACAACGTCCCTTAACTTAAAATGTGCCATAGGGAAGCATTACAGCTAGATTAAAGGATAGCATCTTAGTTGACTTCAAAAACGTACTAATCGGGCTATAACAAAAATGAAAATAGAATAAGAGCACAAACCGCACAATTTTTTTTTATTTATTCATTTATTTATTTCAATATTTGTTATTTTTCTCTTTTATTTCAACAAAAAAAAAGGTTTGACGTTTAGGATATTGATATGCTAAATATCCTAGGTTCTAAAAAAATAACTATATAATTTTTGTTTTGGGGGAAAACCCATCTTTCATCGGAAGCGTTATCATGGTGATGTAAATCCGTGATCCGTCTAATATTTTATCGACTTCCGCTGAACGTCTACTTTCGTTTTATCTCAGCGATATACCGGAAGGTGTACATGTGGAACAAGCGCATTTCTAGATTATTTCATGTAAGTATTTTAAAGGCAGTTATAAACTCTACAAAATTAATGAGATAACGACTTCAAACGTGCGTTATTTAACATCTTCTGGGGGAAAAGGTAAATTGAAGTAGTGTCATGGCATATTTTGGTTAGCAAGTGGCATACAGGTAAGTTTAAAATGACACTTACTGATATCTCTACTGTACCCATACTATAGATGTCATGTGTTTGTATTTACATGTATGTGTGTGTGTGTGGGGGGGGGGGGGGGGGGGGGGGTATGTGTGCGCGTGTGCAACCCATCTCATATACATGTACAATGTATTGTATCATTTGTGCCTAGTAGCCCGAGTTTTCTCTGGCCCTGTCACCATGTCTGGTGTACCAGATATGGTGACAGGGCCAAAGAAAACTCGGGCTATGTGCCTAGGTGTATAACGTATTGTCATAAATACAAAATGTATACAGTATGTTGTAGATGATTGCTCAGAATTTAACCCAAAGGTACGACCCCCAGATCAGTCAGATCAGTTTTATAACTGATTTGGGGTTGGATCCCCGTGTTAGATATTTCATTCTGGGTCAAAGGAACTTGTCAAGCACCTGTGTAGTGATTATGATCTAATGGCCATGCATGCACTTTCTGTACTTAAATACAAAATGTACATTTATTTCTTGGTTTTTTTCCCCCTTCCAGGCTGTTAAAGCAGTGACATTTTGTAACATGTCTTCCCGTCCAAGTAATGTTTTAATATACAAAGGAGAGGGTGCCAAAGAGGAAAATGTTGAACAACTCCTGAAGCAAATATCAAAATATACATCACCAGCTAAATACAACATCAAGACCATTTCTCCTGAAGAAACCAAAAAAGGTAAATGTGTATGTAGATTTATATCATACTATCACTATGAAAACATATACTGTACATTAATATAGACGAAATGTCAGGTATGTATGATTACAGAATGTACAATGTAGTATATTTTAACTCATGTTAACTTTTCTCAGACTTTTTTCATGTAAGATTCGAAATTTGTTGGGGTTTTTTGTTGGTTTTCTGAGTTTGAAACATAAACTATTTTAAATGAGTGATTTTTAATTCATAAGTCACCAAAATTGACCCAAAAAAATCGTGATCATGAAATTGTCAACTTAAATACATGATTTTTCGATATTTTAGGAACTTGGACATCATCAACAGCTCTATATGTGATAGGAGGGGGATATGATCTGGGCTTCATTAGGGCACTTGGAGATGAGGGTACGCTGAAGATCCGTGACTATGTACGGGCAGGTGGCAGGTACCTAGGTATTTGTGCTGGGGCATACTTCGCATGTAACAGTATAGAGTTTGACAAGGGAGGACCACAGCAGGTGTGTGGAGACAGGATCCTCAGGTTTTTCCCAGGTAAGTTATTTTGTGTCTTAAAGTATCTTATAGAAGAATAGTTTCTGTTCTGTCATATTTATCAAATGTTTCAGGTTATTTTCAGCCTGCCCCTAGCTCATCACTAAACATGGCACCAAGCTTTTTAACATACATGGCTACTTTGTGATATAGTTATACACCAATAACACTGTTTTATATCAGAGAACAGTGGATAAAGGTGTCAAGGCATTAACACCATCATGTTGAAGTTGACATACATCATTGTCTCTACATTGTTATTAAAACACATTAATGATGGGTTAAAAGTGACCAAAACAGCAAAAATATTGAAACCCCAGAGAGGTTGCCTGTGAAAGGCAACATTTTGTAAGAATTGCACTGAATCTAATATTTCCAAACCTGGTATCTCTCAAATGTTACTGAGAAATGAAAATTATCTTTTTTATAAAAAAACCCCCCAAAAAACTCAAACATGGGATGCTGATTGGTAAGGCAGCTGCAATATAGACAGGTTTATGTGCCTTGTACTACAATGTCAAGGTCAAATGGAATTCTATTTATACATTATAGGTCGGTGTTGGACCTGTCCAGTGCCCCTACAGCTACAATGTCAAGGTCAAATTTAATTTTATTTATACATTATATGTGTGTGTTGGCCCTGTCCATGGGCCCTTCAGCTACAATGTCAAGGTCAAATATAGTTCTATTTATATATTACAGGAGTGTGTGTTGGCCCTGTACACGGCCCCTACAACTACAATGTCAAGGTCAGTGCTAGGGCAGTACCTATCCAGTTCTCTGACCCGAACTGGAACCCCCAACAAAGCACATCCTTATGTGGTTATTTTAATGGTGGTGGGATGTTTCTACCACAGGAACTGTTTAACAGAAGTAAAATTACTAGAGACTCAGAGAATTACGACCAAAATCTTGGTAATGACGAAGATGACAAAATCCGTCAAGAGATCAAAGACAGACATGTTTTGGGTGTGGATGCAGAAATGGAAATGAAACAAGATGAAAATGGTAACGATCAACAATCTGGAACTATCAAAGACATTCTTTGTCATTTTGCTGAGGTCAAAGGTCAACCGTTGGCAGCGTTAACATGTAAGGTGGGTGGCGGATTGGCCGTGTTGTCAGCTGTTCATCTGGAGATGGACAGCCAGAGCCTGAACAAAGAGGACAAATTCTTAAAGCCAATCATCACTCAGCTTACATCCTACGATGGGGAGCGTGAGAAGTGCTTTGGTTCTTTGTTACGTCATGCAGGATTGGATGTGCTGACATCAAGTTCAGACTGAATTTCATATACCGATATAGCTGGTCCTGTTTCATCAACATTCCAAAGGAAAATTATATTGGATATAAGGAAGAATTCTAGTTAATTAAAAGAACTCTTTTTTTAAAAACTTTCCTTTGGAAAATTTTACACAAAGTTTTCTCAAGTTGAGATTTATTGGTGAAACTGTAGCCAGGAATGTTTTTCAAAATTGTATTATTTTTTAAATCATTTTAAACACATGAAAGTTGTCATATTTATCTGGTAATAAGCCCTCCAATGTGTATTGTAGTAAATCTTTTAACAATGCTTATTTCATTATCCTTCAGTAAGCCCGCCAATTAATTTGAGTCAAAGCTTATGCATTTGCTTCCAGGGCTTATAACAGGATAAATATGGTAAACATATATACTTATGTGTTCAGGTATTTATGTATAGGTAAGTGTTGAAGCTTAACTGAAATGTGTGAAGTATGGTACATTGATTAATTTGTGTTATATGCAAGTGATGTAATTTGTTAGTATCAAAATGTGTTCATTGTTATTGCTGTTTAATTCTGAGAAAAGATTACCTGAAAATAAAAACATTTGTGTTGATTCTGATCTAAAACCCTGTTCAGTTTTGTTTGATTATGGACAAAGTAGAGTGTATGTTTTCAATTTAACTGAATTTATTTATTGTAATCTCACCTGGCCTACCATAAGCTCAAACCAACTGAGCTATCATAGCGCTGACCTGGGTTAAGACCAAGCAAAGTTTTCAATATAAAGATACAACCTTAACTGATATTTCAGGTTGCAGGAGTCCAACATTTTTTTTATCATTCAAACGTCTACTGATATTGAACTTGTATCTTCCCTCATACACCATAAACAAGATTGTTCTTGAAAACTTTCAATATAACCTTGGGAGAAGGGGGGTTCTTGTGACTGCATGTATATAGTTTGGACATTTCAGGGTGATAACACTTTAAAATGGTCCAATGATCTGTTGGACACTATCATCAAGTGATATTGACCACTGTGTGGATATAAAACCTTAGATGAATAAAAACACAGCTCTTAAACTCTAGATTGGGAAGGGTTGATATAGAGGAAGGGTCCAAAGGTCACACCGAAAGGATTACCAAATAAGAAAATTACAATTTCTTTTTTTTAGAAAAAACAACAAAATTTATAATAATGTGCAATTATTTATTTCTTTTTCTGTTTAACCTACAACATTAAAATAATTTGTAATTATATAGCTGGCAAAAGCAGACATAACTGAAGATCAAATTAGGATAGATTGTATACTTCCATCGCCACTGGAGAATATTAATGCTGTGTAAAATAATGAAATTTTATCTCCTATATATTTCATCTTTTGTAAAATAGTTTTGATATGTATGGTATGTAGTGGAATATGTAATATGTATTCCATTTTCTGTTGAAACATTTTTTCTTTCAACTCGATCAAAGAAGTAAAAATATTAGAAAAGGAAAAGCAAGCTTTAAGCCTGAAGGACAATCTATATTAAGGAGAATGAAATTATGTAAATTGATACATACTTCTCCAAATAAGAAATAGGTATGCTGTAGCATACATTATACACTATAATGAAAACAAATAGTTCATGCCAGAGGAAAACAAAAAGAATAACATTGTATTTTGACAATGACTAATCTGAACAAACAAGAACAAATAATTATTGTCATTGTAATACAGCTCAAAGGATCACAAAATTTGCAACAAATCATTGTTTAATGGTAAAAACAATTATACTATATATATAAATTGTTGTTTTCTGTCTTGAGATTCAATTAAATACATTTGACATATAGCTGTGGTCACACTGACCAAATAAAAGCATAAAGCCGTCTAATACTGTGCTTACTATTTAACATGAATGTGCAGTACATCTTTACTGGAACTTTTACATGACATACATGAATATTAATATGTGAGGTATGACAAAAAATACGACAAAATCTTCAGTTGTTGAAGGTAGACACCAGTAGATACCGGGGAAAATTTTACTGAAAAATTCCCCAAAAACTAAATCTTTACAATGAAAATTACCCAAAAGCAAAATCTATACCTATTTTTTTTTTTTTTTTTTTTGAATTTTAAATTCATCCCATGACATATACAGCAAATACATACGTTTCAGTGCCTTGTGCAGTAGGAATGCTGCCTTGTTTTTATGATCAGATGTTTAGGAAAATACACGTGAACTAAAAGTTTTATTTACAAAAACAAGGTGAAAATTTTATATAAACTGTAATCTGTCCAGGTTCTTCATTGAGCCACACAATTTGGTGAATACCAATATGCATACTTGACATACATGTACAGTATGGGCACTTTTGAACATCATAATGAAAATTTACACTACCAAAGAAACATCTTTTATGAAATTCATTCTTGTTTATCAATTGAATTTTTTTGTATATTTATATCTATGCTCAAAAGTTTATCAAACATTAAAAGTCACACCTAAGATAAATGATAATTAGTCCAACTGTTACATGTACTGGGTGAATGTTAAGAAAGAAGTACTGAATTGTAAAACTTGTTAAACTTAACAATTCAAATGTTTGACATAAAAAATCACATCTGTATATCACAGCTTTGCTATTTTGTCTCTTACATATATATTGCTAAAATGATAAATAAATTTAATAACATGAACATAGAAATTATTACATATAATACTGATATATATTACATGTACATATAAACTGGAGGACACAATCGTTTATACTGTTTAACAGGTGTCTCCCCTACACAGTCTAAATAAATATGTTTATTATCTTGTATAATGAAACCAAGCAGTTACCCACCATACATTCTTGATATGTACATTTTTAATTTGTCATCAGTTTGTAGCTAAGCCTAAGTTATTGCTTAGGAAAATTATTCTCAAGTAATGAAAATACAACTGGGAATGTCTGTAATACAAACAGAAGCCTTACACTGCATTTTAAAGGGTCAGCATATACATGTATTTTAATTACAACAAAATGTTTGGAATAGCCTCTCTTATTTTATGTATCAATCTCTCATTGCTGAAAACATATTAAGTTTGTACAAAACCTGTTTGGGAATCAGTCTTACATTCGACAATAAGCCCCCTCATTTTAAAATTCCCTTATTTCCAACTAGGGTTGGGCTTCATTGCCAGTCGAGTATGGCATGTGAAGATTTATTGAAAACTTCTATACAAAACATATCACTCATCTATCAAAAGGTTAAAGCAATATACAAGCTACAAGCAAATTGAGGAATATTCATGTTGAAATCAGTAATGCTGCTTTCATGTAGGTGAGCAAGTGCAATATTAAATGTGCATTTTCTTGTCAATGAAAATAACATGTTCAGTACAATTATTTTTATCATTTATCACAAATGTCTAATGACATATTAACTGGAGGACACAATTGTTTATACTGACATTTGTGACACAGGGACTTGGCAAATTCTCAAACCGCAGTCCATTTTATATTTCTTGTATATTCTGGTGTGTACAAAGCCCTTATGATTTGCGACAGTTACATGCAACAGAATAGTTGTATATTTTTTCCGATAATATTGGAAACTAAATTTTTATCAAGTGAATCTTCTATGAAAATAAATTCTAGTAAGTAAAAACAATACTTTGAAAGCATTCCTGTTACTCTGACATCACAATTAAGTCTACACATGAATGACAATTATAGAAACACAATAACAAAGCAAATGTGAGCAAATAGATAACAATCAAATAAAAATCTAATTGTTGTTTCACTTTGTGTGTATTTGTTTAGTATTATTATTAAGAACTTATGATCTTTCCTGTATCTTTGGAATGTTTATATATTTAAAACATCAAGCTGGACCAGAAAAATCTATAGCTCTATCTGGCTAAACGATAATTTCTTGTCAATATGTATTTTCTCTTAATGGATTTCAATAGTGTTTATGGAAACAAATACCACTTAAGCAAATGTTTCATACGATTTCCTGAAATCTTTTGAACAGTCTAAGAGACTGTTGCGATAATCCACCAACTCATCCCAATGGTTTTCGTGTTTCATCATTTCTGTGTTTTTACCACACTCATAATGGAAATCTGGACCTTTAGACTCATACCTGCAATGGTTAAAGAAAACATAAATTCAAAATAATGGTAGGATGAAATGTAAAACATTTTTATAAGAATTTCATTTTCCTTTAAATGAACTTAATGAACCTATTACTTGGTGTGGTGTGTGTTGTCATGCTCACTTGGATGAACTAAATGAACTTATTACTTGGTGTGGTGTGTGATGTCATGCCCACCTGGATGACCTAAGTGAACTTATGTCATTGTGTGGTGTGTGTTCTATGCTCACCTGGCCCGAAAAAGCCATGGCATGGCGTCGGATTCGTCCCTCTGTCCGCCATCCGTCAACTTTTGTTTTTAATCATTTCTAGTCAAAAAAGTCCTTAATATATTTTAACTAAATTTAGTCAGAAACATCCAAGACAGAAGGGGTATAGATTGGGCATAAATTGTGACTCTGACCCCCCCCCCTGGGACCAGAGGGGTGGGCCCAATAGGGGAACTGAGTCCTTTTAATTGCTACTTGTATTTTTGAAACCATTGAGATCCCAACCCCATAATTTATAACCATATATAGCATTGTTGGACATCAAGAAATAACCACAATGCTGATGTAAAAATAGTGTCTGGGGTCTTTCTCCGCAATGAGGGAGTCTGGTCTTCTTTTCTGGGTTATATCTTTAAAGCAGAGATCCCACGCCATAACTATATTCAGCATTGTTAGGCATCAACAAATAAAGCTATTAACGAATTGAACAAGAACATTATTTTGATGTTTGGTAAAACCAAGTGAGCGATACAGGCGCTTTAGGCCTCTTGTTATGCTCACCCATATGAATGAATTGAACTTCTGTCATGGTGTGTTCTAAGCTCACCTGGATGAACCAAGTGACCTTTATGTCATGTGTGATATCTGTCGTCAACGAAAATGATATATTTTATAAAATAATTTCATTCTATTTGTCCATAACAATTAAAGGGATTTACACTAAATCTGGAATGCACCAGCACTGGGTCAAGGAAAATGAATGATGTGGAAGAGGGAGGTCGAAGAAGAATGGTAATATGAAGACTAGTAAAATTACAAAAGAAACGTTAAATAAGGAGTAGTTAATTCAGGCCCTTTAGGCCTTTTGTCTATCTATTCTTTTAAATAAAAGTATCTAATTATTTACCATCTAGCATTCGGTCCTCGAATTCTTTCAATTTCTTCACAACGTTTCATCTCCAACAATCTGTCTTGTTCAATACGTAAACGTTCCATTCGGAGTCTGGCAATCTCTGGCTGGTAAGGGGAGGTAATCACTTTTGATGATAATGCTTTGGAAAACAAAATTCCGTAGTCAGCTTTGAGTGAAATACAGAGCATTTAATTCCATATCAATAATATCCATTTATAAAGATTATACAATTAAAATTGACAACTCTATTATATCCTGCACAGTAACCGAATGAATCAGATTGCGTCATAAAAATATGATGTTTTATGACATATGACACATACCTACATTAATCTATAGCGAACAAAGAAATCAGTTTGCTGTTTCAAACAATTTCAAATTTTATTATAGATATATACTGATATTCATGAGAGAAATTTTTCCTTCCATAGATGATTAAATATCTAGCATATTATAACCAGCATATTTTGACAATTAATATTTTTTTTTTTTATATATATAATTTACAATACATTCAAGAATGAGCACATTTAAAAGATCAGGAAATAACAGGTACAGTATATAAGCACAAACTAAAGAAGCAACGATCACAACAGATTCAGAAAGGAAACAAACAAAGTTAAAAAAAATCTAGCATTTATCTACATCTATAAAAGCAGTAAAAGGATATCAGCTAAGATAAAGGTAATGGAGTATGTCTGTTTTATATAACACAGACATTTGTTATACGAGATGCACTTGATTATATCTGTGTTGAATTAAACTAAACCACTGTTAATTTACAAAATTTGTACTCGTAACATTTTGCCAAATACAAGTCATTATTTACACTTTTCAAAAATATCTATTAACTATTTTTTCATGTGATAAAAAAAATGATCATATCTACAGCTTCTTGCTTTCTACATGAAAGGCGAAATTCAGATATAAACAAATAATTCAACTGATGAATTTTCCTGCTATCTTATTCCTCAGTGACCGACATGATGTTACTAAGCCAATATACAGTAATTTACATGTAGTTATTGTTCATGCATGCTGAATCTGAAGCATATGATAAAGGTGTTTTAATTTACATAATTATTATTATTTTGTTTTCTTTCTACATTTTCAGTTCTTATAATTATACATGCATACAACTTGTCTAAATTGAAAGCAAATAAACTGCATGCAAAAATTGTAGTTTGAATGTTTACCTGTAGCAGGGGCTTCAGACGACATAAGAAACATTTTATCTACATCACTTCTGTTGAACGGGCCCACCTTTGACTTGGATTTACCAGACATGGACGTGAATCGTGGGGCAGATTTAGGTCGTATGTTGTGTTTTTTATTGGAAGGAACATTGATATCTAAGTAAGACAGTTCATAAGGAGCAGACATAGTGACAGGAAAGTATCGGAGAGACAGAGAGTCTTTGGTACTGAGAGGGTACTCCATTTTCTCCTGTTTTGTGAATTCCTCCTCTTCCTCCATCTCACCTTGATATGGATAGCTTGTTTTGTATGTGTTGGTTATCCTTTGAGACATCAATGAGTTTGATCTGTTCAACCAATCATTTTCATTTTCTCTTAAAGGCTGACCTCTAAAGCTCAAGTCAGAAGTCTGTGATCGGAGTCGTGATAATTCATCATCAGTGTCAATGAAATTTGTTCTAAGAGAATTATTGCTGATTTCTCTTGATTGCAATTTGTTGCTGAAAGAGACATTTCTGTCTAGATTTGCACGGAGGTTTCCTAGTTTGTTTGCTATATCCCCCAAGGATTTGACATGGTGTTTGTCGCTGTATTTTGCAGGGTTGAACATTGTATGTTGACTTGTAAGTCTTGATGATGAATTAGTGATTTGGGAATTATTTAGATAACTTGGTTTTTCCCTGAAAAAAAGGAAGAAAATACATATTATGGAATAATGATCAGTTTTCATGCAAGAAATAATTGTAAAATTTGTTGACAACTTGTTGTTTCTGATTGATACAGGTCTGTTAAGTGTTTTCCAGGTAAAATACTAGAAGATCGGTATCAATTCCTCTAAGGAAAGTTAGTTTTGCTTGATCTTGTGCGCATCTAGTAGACTGTAAGTCCAGTAAACCATTGAAAAATAATGATGCTTGATATGTACACTGGCACCGATCATGTTGGGAAATATTAAATTTACATAGCTTTGTTTCATAAATCTTTCATTGAGCGGGAGCTGCTTTCTATCAACTCTTATCCTAATCCAAAGGGTTCTGATGTTAATATCGCCTTTCAAGCTGCCTTGTGGATCTATGTAGTAAGATCGTCAGAAAATTCGGACTACTCTTATCCCAACCAGAGTTCCCTCAATCCCTGGGCCATCTAATTAGGGGACTTTTTGTTAGACAACAAAAGTCATAAAATAATACAAATACATTCAGATTACAGCCAAACATGGTACAATTTCATCATACCTGTCAACCATCCCTTTTTCATATTTTCATGCAATATTGTTACTTTTGTACTATGAATAAGTCGTTAGCCTATATACATGTATGTTATTAATAAATGTAAAATAAAAGTATATGCTGTATGCAAATATTAAATTAGCAACTGTATTGTTAAAGGTTTTGGTGACAGGTAGTTTGAAAAAGACAATTAATACATGCGAACAATACTTAGTGCTGAGAATGTCAACAAATACATCGGATATTGGACAAGCAATAACACATCTTAAATTTCCCGCCATTCAAAGTAAGATTTAGTGTATTTAAATACCGCTAACTTCTGACTAGTGGATATCCATCTGAACGGGTGCAATAAATCCATATATTGCTTAATGATAAAAACGATATGTTTGGGAGTGCCATATTCGTTAGACGTTAAACTATTGCAATCAAAACAACAATTGGGACTGCCTGAGTAATCTATTGGAATCTGCACAGAATATAAATTGAGTGACAGTAGGCATATGCAATTTCCAATGTGGTCCTTCCTCTAGTGTTTCAGCAAAACCGTGCGTATGCATTGGTCACTAATTACCAGTAAGAAGAAGAACGTCCATGTAGAACAAAATCTTCATCTGGATTCCTGAAGCCTTGAATTCGGCCAAAACCTGCTGCCACCGACATATTTGTTTACGGAAGTGAAAGTGATTAGATACAACGCATGCGTGTATCAGTTTCCTGTTTTAGTATTACTTCTGTGTCAGCCAAGCACTTAAACGCTTAACGAGTCGTGACTTGTGTTACAAGCACATACAAGACGTGGAAGTAGAAAGGCGTGCAGAAGGTATCGACTGCGTACATGCGAACTTAACTTAACAGTGCTTTCTTACAAGGAATATTTACAATTTGTGTAAATTACATAAAGAGCACAGATACCATGGGCGATCCTGAGAGATTCGATGGAATGCTGCTAGCTATGGCCCAGCAATGTGAAGGTGGAGTCAAAGAGGTAGACTAGTCTTTCCATGTTTTGAAAACGAAACAAGAACGATATCGCATGTTCTAGATGTTTCTGTCAATGCTCACACCAAACGATTGTTGTAGGAATAATAATTCCATTGAATTGTTTTGTTGTATGATATAATTACTAGAACAGTTATTTAATAATTGTTATTATCTGCTCTGGTCATTTCATGAGGAATAGTCTTTTATGTATATAATTTATGTGCTGTATGTTGATAATGTTGTGGAAACCCGCCAACTTGTATATAAATGGGCCTAAATGCTAATACGCAAACTCGCTTATCATACAACAGTTAGAGTATGGATTTGTTGCTGAAAATTGCCGAAATAGACGAAATCGCTAAAATAGTAAATTTTGCAATACATTATTTAATGACGCATTAATTCACGACAAGGTACATGTAAATAAAACAGTTGAGTGTAAGCTAACCATTACACCCTAGTGCACTACGTTTAAACTAGTAGTACACTACATTTAAGCTACAGGTAAACTAATAGTGCACTACGTCCAGTCAGGTAATGGACAGTGCCACTGGACACCTGTGTTACATACCTGTATATTGTAGTTGTTACATATACAGCCCTGTGTAAATTGCCTGCCTTAGGCTTATTTCTGTCATCCTGACTTTACCAGGGATATTTAAATGTTGATAAAATTTCATATAAAATTAACTGAAAATAAAATTGGCTGCGGTTCTTATATGATATATTGCACAAGAGGAATTAAAACTCAATCAACTGGATTTGTAGTGGGGTTTTTATCATTATCTTTTTTGAAAAGATTTCATTATAGTGTAAAATTAAGGTTTATCTTCCTGATTTCAAAATTTTGATGCTTTTCATTTATCTTTTTAGATGTAGTTAATATACATTTATGTTATGATTAATTCTACCTTAATAGGCCTTGATGACTGTTTGTAGATTTTTTCTCAAGTACACTGTATATGTATACATTTTAATATGTATTATTTTATCAGACAAAAATATATTTAAATTCAATGTATTGTTACTTCACTAATATCTGTTAATTCAACAATGAAATCATTTCATAGTATATAATCAAGAATCTTAAGTTTCAAAGATATTCTCATTTATGTACTGTAAGAGACATATAATATCTACACAACAAGTTATGTACCTGTACCTTTATGTATAATTGGTACTCTCAGGACATGCCTGTTGTCATGGCCACCTGGGCCCCAGGGCCCAAACCCCACCTCACCACCACCTTATGGACCCCCATAACATGTACGCCATGTATCAGATGAGGATTAGTCTTAAGGTGTGCCTGTTTTAACACCTGGCTATAGTTTTGTCAAGTCCCCAATTACCCCCCAGGGGTCCATTTATAGCATGCTGTGCCAGGCTCCTCTGCGTTACCTACCTGTAATTAGGTTTTGACTTCCGGCGTGAGACAGTGCGGACGTGCATGTCGGAGCTCCGATATGCACGGTCTTATTCTACGAGTTATGAACGTTTTTTGGTGTTGTATACCATGTTGGAGTAGATATAAATCTGTAACTAATTACTATGCCTCCGAAGAAACGTGTCAAGGGTACAAATACTAAAAAAGCCAGCGAAAGTGACGACCCACAGGTGAGCAGTACTGCATATAGTGGTAATCCATGCATGAACAGTGCTAACGTGTACACGTGTAATACCAATATGTCGTGTCCACCTCCGGCCCCCAGCCCGGGCCCTATGTTTCAACCACAAAGTAACCAATGGTATAATGGACAACCCTATATGAATAACGGCCAGCCTCAGAACATGTTTTATAACAATATGGCGTCTCCTACACCGATGACTCCGGCCAGTCAACCCCACACCCCGCCGCCATCTATGGACAACCCCCCCGCTTGGGCACTTTCTCTTATTACACCTTTAATATCGAAAGTGGATGCATTGACAGGCAAATTATCTAAGCTGGACTCTCTTGAGAAAGTTTTCCGTGAACACCACGAGGATGTTAAAAACTTTAAGGTACGATTGGACGACATTGAGGGTTCTCAAGCTTTTATCAACAAACAGTTTGAAGATAATCGTCAAAATTATGCCGACCTCGGCCAAATTCAACGGAGTCTTGACCGTGCAAATGATGACATCATGGATCTTAAATGTCGTTCAATGAGGGACAACTTGCTATTTTTTGGTGTTAAGGAAGAAGATGGTCCTGATTATGTTGATCGAACGGATGTTGTTACAGGGGCCCAAGTACGTGAACCAAATGAGGATTGTATCCAAAAAATCAAATCCTTAGCGGTTGATAAGATGGACTTTACTGAAGATCTACTCATTGACAGGGCGCACAGGATTGGTCCTAAGACGACGGGTAAGATCAGACCCATAGTAGCCAAATTCAATCAGTTTCAGCAGAAAGAGAGAGTGAAAAAAAACTCTAAAAAATTGAAGGGGAGTGACGTTTTCATATCGGACCAGTATCCCAAGGAGATCCAGGAAACCAGGAAGAAACTATGGCCAATCTGGAAACAAGCACGTGGCGAAAAGAAAAGGGCAGTGTTTGTGAAAGACAAATTGTACATAAATGGTGACCTTTACAAGGATCCCGATTCGTCCGTCCAGTCCGTCCGTGTACCTACCAAGGGTGCCCCCAAAAACGTTCGTAAATAGGACAACGTGGAGTATGAGTCAAACCCAGACTCTATATCACAGTCATTATGTACCGGCATTAGCCTGTTATCATGGAACATAAATGGTGGTTTGGACAGAAAATTACAATCTATTAGTTTACAATTATTTTTGAAAACATATGATATAATCATCCTTACTGAATGTTGGATTCCAAACGATTATCAAGTTGATATTGATGGTTTCGACTCCCATGTGGTACCTAGGAAACTTACCAATACTACTCAAGGTGGCGGTATTGTAGTCTTAATTGATTCTAAATTGAAACAACATATTTCTGTTTGTGACATAATTCACGATTCGATTGTATGGCTGAAGATAGATAAATGTTTATTACTAGAAACTGAGGATGTCTATTTAGCGGGCGTGTACATACCACCCGCAAATTCTATTTTTTACAGCAAATATAACTGTGATTTATTTTTTGAGCTTGAAGCTTGTATTAATTGCTATAGTAGCGAAGGTAAACTTATGTTAATCGGCGACTTTAATAGCCGCACAGGCACACAATCTGATTTTGTCCAAAATGATAATATCCATGTCAGTTTAGAGAGGCAACTCTCTAATATGTTCCACTACATCCCTGACGATGAATATTGTACACGGTCCAACCCTGACGACACTGTTAACCAGTTTGGCAATCGGTTAATTGATTTATGTAAATCTACTGGAATACGCATATTTAACGGTAGAGATGTAGACGGTTATTCTAATGATTATACATATTGTGGTCATAATGGTATGAGTGTTATTGACTATTTGATTTTAAACCCATGCCTTATAAACTTAGTTAAAAAATTCATAGTGTGTAATTTCAATGTTTTGTCTGACCACGCCCCCTTGCACCTGGAATTGTCTACACGATTCTCATTGGACGAGCGCGACACCGCGTATGCGGAATCAACCGAACACAAACAAATACCGAATTATCGCTGGAATGAGGAACATAGTGGTCAGTTCTTAGATAACCTTACTAGTAATCTTGATAATATTAACGCGTCCGTTGTAATTTCGGGTGAGGTCACTCAACATTCAATCGATTCCTGTGTAAGTCGCTTTACCGACGAATTCACCCGGACGATGCGCCCGTTTACTCTGACTACTCGTACGTGCGATACACACACCAAAGGTGCAACAGGGCATGACCAGACGAACCGAACTAGAGGTTCACACGTGTGCGAGGACAAACCCTGGTTTGACACAGAGTTAAAAAAAATGTTTTACAATTATAAAAACGCATTGAATATTTTCAATAGATGTAAATCCATAAATAATCATAAAATATTAATTGATAAGAAAAGGTTATATAAATTAGCCGAACTTACAAAGAAAAGGATGTATATTAGATTTGAAGGGGATATGCTTGAATACCTAAGGAAGTACAACCCAAAACAGTTCTATAAAAAGTTTTCATCTTCCAAGTCATCAGGTCCAGAAATGAAAATCAGTACATTGTTTGAACATTTCAAAGGTTTAGCCACCAATGATGGTGATGAAACTGGTACCTTTTGTAATCACGATTCTGAAGAAAATACTGTCCCATTATATGAGGAATTAGACAGTCCAATTAGTATTGATGAAATTAAGAAGGCTATTAATAACTTAAATCATGGCAAGTCACATGGAATAGATGGAATTTTGAACGAATGTTTTTTAGTTGGAAAAGAAATAATTATGCCTGTTTTATGTACACTTTTTAATTCAATTTTGAACTCTGGTTACTTCCCAACCGAGTGGTCTGTGGCAATAATAACTCCTGTTCATAAAAAAGGTGTAAAAACTGATCCCAACAATTTTAGAGGTATCAGCTTGCTAAGTTGTTTGGGCAAATTATTTACGTCCATTCTGAATTTAAGATTGATACGTTGGTCCGAAACTTATGAGACAATTACAGATGCACAATTTGGATTTCGTAGTGGATTAAGCACTGTAGATGCGATTTTTGCCTTACACTCTATTATTACTAAATCCTTAAGTGAAAATAAACGTTTGTATTGTTGCTTTGTCGACTTTCGCAAGGCGTTTGACTATGTGAACAGAATTAATTTATGGTATAAACTCTCGAAATTAGGTGTCAGGGGCAAGCTTCTTCAAATAATTAAATCAATTTATAACAATGTTAAATCTTGTGTCAAATTTAAAGGTTGTTTATCTGATTTTTTCTCAAACGATATTGGTTTAATGCAAGGCGAAACTTTGTCGCCGATATTATTTTCCATGTACGTAAATGATTTTGAATCTTTTTTTATATCGAAATGTAACCAAAATTACGATTTTGGCGAATTAAGCTTATTTCTGATGCTGTATGCTGACGATTTAGTCTTGTTCTCTGAAACTGTCGAAGGCTTACAGGAATTATTAAATAATCTCGCAACTTATTGTGACAAATGGAAACTAACAGTCAATATTGAGAAAACAAAAGTTATGGTTTTCCGTAAAGGCGGGAAAATCCGTAACTGTGAAATATGGTCTTACCGCGAGAAAAAAATTGTGTTGACGATTTCTCCTATCTTGGCGTAAACTTTAGATACAATAATAAATTCACGAATGTACAAAAAAAATTGTCTGACCAAGGACGTAAAGCTATGTTTGCTTTGTTTTCTAAATGTGTAAACATGAATCTAAATTGTAAAACCATGCTGAGTATGTTTGACACCTATGTAAGTAGCATTTTATTCTATTCATGTGAAGTTTGGGGGTCGACCAAAGGGTTAGATATTGAACAGGTCCATTTACATTTTTGTAAGAGATTACTTAAAGTTAAAAAATCTACAAATAATGCAATGGTATACTGGGAACTTGGCCGTTTCCCTTTAGAATACACAAGGAGATATAGGATAATAAAATACTGGTTCAAACTACTTGACACGAAAAATTGTATTTTAAATACTGCGTACAACTTTTTGTTAACTAAGAACACTGGGTCATGTTTTAATTGGGTACAATGTGTAAAGGATCTGCTTTGCTCCTTAGGTTTTGGTGATGTATGGCTCTGCCAATCATCACATAATTCTAAAGCTACTTTATCTTGTATACGTCAAAGAATTTTTGATCAAGCTAGGCAATATTTAAGAGATCTCTTAGAAAAGTCTTCTAAATGCTTTTTATATCAGTATATTGTGGACAATTTTTCCATTCAATTTTACTTAACAAAATATATACCTATGAATTACAGAATATGTTTATCGAAAATTCGTATGTCTGCGCATTCTTTAGCAATCGAAACCGGCCGCTTCAAGAATATTGATCGACATAAGAGATATTGTATAATTTGTAAGTCAGCGACTGAAGTAGAGGATGAATACCATTTTATATTGAAATGTAACATGTACAATAACTTAAGACGTCGTCTCATTAAAAAATATTACTGGCAGAAACCTTCAATGTTTAAATTGATACAGCTATTGAATGTAAATAATATCAAACAGCTAACTCGTTTAGGCAAATTTATTTTCGAAGCTAATAAGATTCGAGCCGCATGTCTTTAACTTGTTCACTTTCCCCTACATTCGCTCCATATATTTTAACTTGATACACATAAGTATTTCACCATACAATCAGATCTGCCTGATCTCAACGGGGGATGTGCGAGTTTCTGGTAGGGGTATCCCCAACCACTCTCGCATCTCCCTCACCGTTGAGATCATTCATTTGGATCAAATACATAGCTTTTAATATACTGTTATTATATCAATATTATATGTAACCAATAGTACATGATTTGACTAAGTATAGACTTTTATATTTAATATAACTTATGTCAGTGAATTGTATATGCAAATCTTATTTTCGAAGCCAATAAGATCCTGGCTATATGTACAAACTCTGAACTCGTTCTCCACTTTGTAATTTCTATTGCTGTTCACGTATATTATGACTTTGTATATTAAAATATGTGCTAATGGGCAATATGGCCCACAGTCAATAAAGAAATTGAAATTGAAAAAAAAAAATTAGCATCTAACACTACCCATATATAATATCTAGCTGTGGATGTTTTTTCAATTTTTTTTTTTTTTTTTTGTGAATCATCGCAAAAAAATAATTAATTTTTATATACATTTTTCTTCACAATAAAGATATTCAATAAATATAGTTTATAAGCTGATTTCCTTTATTTACAAGAAGAAGTAAAATCCCCATCAGTTATACATTTTAAGGTAAAGAACAATTAATCATTTTCTTAATGCAATACTAGGAAAACACTTAAATGCTGATCAAAATGTATCCCAAAATTTAGTTTTGAAACAATATTGCAAAAAACATGTTAGCATGAACTGTAAAAAATTAAGGTCCACATGATCCACATGTGTTATAATATATTCTTTACATGTTAAATAAATGTTTAATCAATTTCTTTATGTGTTCAGGTTTCTGACTTTAAGCATTGGATGTATACACATAGAATGTACAACATATATTATGGACTGAATAAGGTTTTAATAAGCATATAATATCACATCAAGTAACGATAATTGTTGTCAAATGTTTTATTATATATTTCATGTGATGAAAACAAAATTACTGGAATTAAACATGTGAAATATATAACTGATTAATCATTTCAAAATATAAAGAACCAAAAGATAAATGAAACTTGGCTTGAACAATTTAACTTAGTTAAAGGATTTATAAAGTAAATTTCTCTTAACTTAGTTACAGTGTATAACTAACAAGAATAGAAAGGTTGAAATATATAACATCAAACTAAGCTTCCAAACCTTTTTAATAACTCTTTGAATATAACTGCTAGATAGCGATATATATACAGTGCAGGTAAAAATCACAGGTAGCCTTGGGTACTGCCAATTACATGTATGGGGATTTTGCTGTTCATTGCCTCTTAGGGTGTAGTGCACTACTAGTTTACCTGTAGTTTAAATGTAGTGCACTACTAGTTTAAACGTAGTGCACTACTAGTGCACTAGGTGTAAAGGTTATATTAGCTTACATGTACACTCAACTGTAGTTTACTAAAAGATGTTTACTGAAACCATTGTTTACTTGGAAACTTGATGTTTCCCTATCGAAGTATTGCATCAATTTCTGGTACTTTCCAATGTATGTTTACAATTAATACAGGAAACTGACTTCTGGTGTACTTTTAGAATTAATATGGGTTTTTGATAGTAAGTGTACATAAGGGTTGCAGCTGCACTAATGTCTAACATGGCCATCAGGGCTAATGATGATGAAACATTTTGCGATTTATTCATCAAGCTGATTAACGCACGCAACCTCTGAAATGCCTCTGGATAATCTGGAGAAAATTAAAATTTCAGCTACGCCTTTGAAACTTGAATCAATTGAAATATCTTATAAAACCATGGCTCTGTCTGAGTGTGCAGAGTTGAAATGTAAATGTGTAATATAATAATCAGTATTATTTTCCGTCAATCTTCCAAGATGTATACAATTTCACTTTGAGATCTAGGATATATTGCATTTTATTGTAATATAGTCAATAGTCAGGAGTAATTATTAAAGTCCAATAGGCCAGTTTCACAATCGCAAAATGTAAAGAGTTATTTCCCCTGAATTTCGCGAAAACGAGGCTCAGCCTGCTGACAAGTTGACGGTCACAAGTCACAAGGGGTGTGCCTAATGAGTGTCCTGTGAGGGTTTTTGCACGCCCCGCATTTCGTTAAGTGATATTATTAAATATTTTTTTCTGTATCATACAGATGAATATATAACCTATGAAGATGTCAAATTTGACTTTGATATAACGAGTGCATATTATACAAATGTACCGGCGAACACGAAGTTACGGTGCCATAAACATACGAGTGTCCTGTGAGGAATGAGTGTCCTGTGATTGCTTTTACATGCCCCGTAACTCATTAAATGATATTTTGAAACTATGTTTTCTGTATCATACAGATAAACATTGAGCCTATTACCATGCAAAAGTTGACTTTGATTGCACGAGTGCATATTATTTAAATGTACTGTCGAAGTTACATTGCAGGGTGTCCCGCGGGGTGTTCGCACGCCCCGTGATTTTTGTTCACAGGTGGACTTGTGGACATGATTATGATGTTTTTAATTTAAATGTTTTATTATAGACGATTAAATTATTGTATCACAATCGCATGCTTAATTTGTAAAAAAAATATATCGTACCTCGGCCTTATAAATTTAGTATATTTTTTTTTACAAATTAAGCATGCGATTGTGATACAATAATTTAATCGTCTATAATAAAACATTTAAATTAAAAACATCATAATCATGTCCACAAGTACCTGTGGTGTACTAACTAGTGAGTGTCCTGTGGCGCCGTGCCAACCTCGGGTACTTTGCCGCAGGCATGGTCATGATCACTGGTGATCGAACTGCTCAAACTTTAAAACTGTACATGTGTCCGTTATATAAGAATTACAAATACACGTAGATCTATATACGTATTTTCTCCCAAAGTCCGTTTATTAGAATTATACCGTGGAAATAACTTTATTACTCCTGAAATATACGTATTTTCTCCCTAAGTCCGTATATTAAAATTATACAAGAAATAACTTGTGATATGCATACCTTCCCATGTATAGAAAATATTGTTGTTATTACTATATGACCAACACACACATCTGTACATTTATGCACATGTATATAAAACATACATATAATATAGAGGATATCTGTGATACTTATTAGAGTATATATATATACACCTCTTTTATTTAATCACTCGAAAATACGCATCACATAAAATAAAAAGCAAACAGAAAATTAACAAAAGGTATAATAATTGTCCTGTTACACTTGCATTCGTTACTGCCTTTTGTTGCGATAATGTCCATGATAATGTCCATGACCCATACATTGACATCGACACAGCATGGGGCTGAATTGAATAGTCGCGAAACAAAACTGGTCATTGACAAGTCATCAACCACTTCACATAACTGAGGCAATAATTTACAGTGAGTTAGTTGGCATCACTAATCAATTCATATACTGTTAATCACCTTTTGAAAAAAGAACGATGTCTACAAATAATTATGGTTAATAAAATATAATGAAAAGTAAAATCCTTCAATATTTAACTAACGCTCACGATCAACATGTACACCAAGAAAATGCACAGTTTTAACTTTTAATGTAATTTCTAATTACACGTATTTATTAAAAGTGCAAATACACTGTCTACATAGTTAACGCACTTATAAAGTTTAAATACATCTAAATATATAATTGACGGCAGTACTGCTTTTTCGTACATTACCGATAGCAGTTGTTTTTAACATTTAAAATGTATGGCCTTTATTTCGTAGAGTAGCGCAAAAATCTTAACCTATTTACCCTGTACCCAGTAATGACTTCAAAATCAGTTATACTATTAGTTAATATTCATATCTATTACACGCCTATCAATTTAACAAAATGTGCAAAAAACTGATAGGACACTCATCTTACACTTACTGTAAATTCGTCGTAGCATTTGCTAAAATGGACTTGTTCTATCAAAGTCAAATTTTGCAGATTGATAGTAATAGACATCGCGTATATATGTACGAATTGTGGGGTGTGCAAATACCGCACAGGACACTGCACCGAAAATGAATGAATTATTATGCTTTCTTCGCATCAAACTCGATGTCAATTTTTGCATGTTAATAGGTTCGATGTTCATCCGTATGATGCAGAAGGAATTAACAGAAAATACTATTTAACGAATTACGGGGCAAAAACTCTCACAGGACACTCATTCCTCACAGGTTACTCATTCCTCACAGGACATATGTATATGTATTGCACCGTAACTTCGCCGGTACATTTGCATATTATGCACTAGTCTAATCAGAGTCAAATTTTGCATGTTAATCTATTAGATGTCCATCTATATGATACAGGTACTATAATTTTGAAATATCATTTAATGAATTACGGGGCGTGAAAAAAACGCTCAGGACACGCATTCACTTTAACAAATTTTATTGACGAACCATGACGTTATTCACCTGTCAACCTGTTTGTACAGGACAACTTTTCAGAAATTGACAAATTTTATGTATTAATAACAAATTACCAGCACATTAGCTTATATATAATGTATAAGTTACTTTACCCTATTAATCATTGCTATATATTGTTCAATTATATATTAAAACCTCTAATTCAAGTATCTTATAGCAATTCATTGATTTATCATAAATGTGTTAATTACATGTAAAAGGAGCAGCACAAACCGGCTATTTTCGGAGTCAAACATCAATGAAAAAAGTGTCATGAAGCACTTTGAAAAAAGGTTTCAGCAGTTTAATTAATTACCAGTGATCCATGCCTACGAGATAATTATGGAGTTGGTGAAAATTAAATTCGACCATTTTCCTCAAGTCTCCACTCCATATGCGATCTTTTGCTGACATTTGCAATTGCTCGTAGGAAATTTCTTTCTCTACGTCAAGCGCCTTAAATAGGTCAATCCCGGCAGTAGAGTCCGATACATCACTGGCATCTATATTATCCGCGGCATTTAACTTGATTTTAAGAGAAATACGTCTCGCTATTAGAGCAGATTTGTTTCCTGTTACATTCTCACCGCTGTATTTTTAAATCTCTTTCAACTCAGCAACCTTCAGTTTGTTTAAATCTTCCGTGTTGTTCAACTTAAAATTCAAAGCCGACATTGTTGACATTGGAGACAAACACGGAAGTGTCTCTCAGCAGGCTGAGCCTCGTTTTCAGAAATATTCAAGGGAAATAACTCTAAATTGTAGTCGATTGCGGGGATTGTGAAAGGGGTCTATTACTTTCTCTGTTCTGTTTAGGTTTCCAGCCTATTAAATAAATATGTATGAAAAATGTAGTTCTGTGATATTTTGTTTCTTCAAAATCATTCCTCTCATTCACCAATTTTCTGCTATTTTTGTTATTTTTTTTTTACAATTGACAAGTTTAATTTTATCAAAGAACAGTGTCAATAAATAGTTCTTGGATTTTTTAAAATGCAACTCATTGTTTTTTCTGTTATTTACTCATATATGAGTTAACTTAAAAAGGAATGGGGGGAAAATATCTGCTCGCACAGCATCAGGACCATTCACCTCTTTTTTAAAAAATCTCTAAATGTAATTTTGCAATAATTACTGAAATATCCAGGTGAGCAATGGAGGCCATCTGGGCCTCTTGTTCTTAGTAAACAAAGGCATATGGCATATATGTAATAGGCTAATCTAATTAAGGGCTGTGATGTTAATATCACATTTAAGCTGTTATATAGGCCTATAGCAAGAGTATCAGAAAATTTGGACTAATAATTGGCAAGTATATATGCATATCATACCCTAGTTGGTGGTTTCCCCCCCCTAATGATGTCATACAGTCAAATAGTCCTCTATTTGCTTCTAGTTTTAAAGAAAAGAAAGACAGGAAGCAGTCAGCTCTTGATGATTGGTGAACTTGATTAAAACTACAAGAATTGGATATTTTATGTGACAGTACTAAGTCTGTGTAGGGGAGAAGGCAAATAGTAGAGGAAAATGAAATAACCAGACTGCAGCCTGGATTCAAACCAAGGACCTCCAAACTCTGAGATATGTTCTAGAGGTCAACCAATTGAGCTTAATGGCCACTGGCCCAGTCAAGTTCCATTACAGACAAGACTTATACCACCTTCCTGGGAGAGGTGGGGGATAGTCAGGATATAATAGGAGAAAATGGCAACAACTATACCAGGACTTGAGCACAGCCTCCGAACGCGAGACAGATGCTCTAACCATTAGAGATATCTGGCCGCCAGGGTTAAGCCTGTTCCATTTCTGCTGAATGTGAAATCATGCAATGTTCAAATCAGGTCTCTATTTAGATTAATACCTGCACATATGAATTAATTTTATTACTGATGCTTTGTTACAGATTCTGGATTGCCTATTCAGCTTTCTATCAAGAAAGACAGATTTTTATACTGGTGGAAAGGAAGGTCTAGCTGAGGAGGTAAGAAACGAGGTTTTTAAAGTGCCAAACTTCATACCATGATGATAAAATTGATCAAGTTTGATCAAGATCACATCAATGTATACATAGTTTATCAAATTAGATACATATATACATCAATAATGTATTTGCCTGATTTATATCGGAAAAGTGAAATTTTGTGCAACCAAATGTCATGGATGCATTAATACTTTTTATACGTCAGTTACATATGATGAGAGTATTATGATATTCTGTTCGTCCAGAGATCTCCTACATTTTTCGACCAATTTCTATGGAACTTGGAATATATTATCATCATGATATATTGTTGTTTCCCCCTAAAATGAATTTTGATCTGACTATCTTTATGAAAGTTATTGCCTTTTGTTAATTCTAATTTTTTTTTTTGGTCATGAGATCTCCTTGATTTTTGACTAAGTCCTTTGAAACATGGTAGGCTCTGATTATGATACATTTTTATGTTTCCCTGAAAAGAATTATAATTTGACTACATATCCTTGTATTTTGCAAAATAATATTGTCCTTTTTTAAGTATTTGATATTTTTGTCCAGAGCTCTCCATTTCTCAACTAATTACTTTCAAACATGGAATGCATTATAATCATGATATAAAAGTTATTTCCAACAAAAAAAAATTGATTTGAATATTTTTGCAGAAGTTATTTCCCTTTGTTTATATTCAGTACTTGAATCTTGTCTGTAGATTTCCTTAGAACTACAGCTTTCTATCAATTTCTTTGAAAGTTGGTAGGCATTACAATCAGATAATCAAGTTGTGTTTAGTGAGTTGGAGATTTTGGATTACATGTACATATTTTCCTCAAACTGTTTAAACTTTAAAATTAAACATTGACTGTGTAGTGAAAGGTACGATTTATATTGTGCTAGCTAGCTACTCTTAAGGTGATGCAAATCTTATTTTCATGCAAGATAGTATGTTTGCCATTTGATGGGCGTATATATAATGTTCCGCCCTGCATTATTTCTGTTGAAGGGATGTTACAAATCAATAGGATATATGTATGAAGTATTAATACTTGGTGATAATCTCTATATTTGTCAGATTGTTATGGATGTATTCAAAAAATACCAAAAAGATGCAGAAGAGGAGAAACGAAAGTTGAGAGAGGAACGAGAACAGGAGGAAATCCGTAGGAAAGAACGTCTCGCCAAGAAAAAAGCAGAGGCAGAGAAAAAAGCACAAGAAAATAAATCTAAAGAAGAGGAACCTAAAATTAAGGAGCTTACAGATGAGGAGGCACAACAACTTCAGAATGAATTGGATACGGTATTTAAACATTTATTCTGTAGTATTCTTCCTTGGAATTCTATTTTGCCACAATAGTTATCAAGATCTTTATTATTGTGTTATGAACGTCTCTTTTAGTTCTCATAATCAGAATTCGTAAAGTGTTAAACCACCCTTATTTTGTACCTGAAATTTACCTGTATGGTCTGGAATGAGAATCTTATTGCAAAACCTGATGTAATCTCAAGTAGAAAAATGTTTCCTCATAGTATTTCAAAAGTTTAGGCATGAGTCTCGGTATTAACACTTGTTTGTATTTAAATTGATCAATGATTAAAGTCCATTTAAGAGATGATTTTAAATTAACATTTATTATCTATAGTAAAGAAACCACAACAGCTTTATTTGTAATGTTATACAATATAACTTTGATGTATTGTCACCCATTAAAAGAGCTATATGTTTGTTAGAACAGTTCAAAAGACAAGTCCTCCTTTATAAAAGGATGTTGCCTTGATGTAATTTATGATATCTAAAGCTTCAATGTCCATGTATGTTGTTGTGTCGACCATTCTGGATCAAATCTATAAATTTAGATTTTCTCCATTAGGAAAAATCCGAGAACACAGCAACACCGGAAGAAGAAACGCCGAAGGCAGAAAATGGAGACAAGGTAATATTCATGTCTGAATATATAAGCTTAATGTTATTGTCGAATCGTTTTAGGTAAATATCAGATCCTGGGTGTGATGAAAGTTTTTTTGATGTCATTGTAATATTGTAACATTTTTATCAGGTGTCTCAATGTTTAAGGATTTTGAAGTTTTAATCTAAAGCAATCAATTATTGAGAACAGTCAATCATTGAGTAGAATGAAACAATTTCAATTTTAAAATAAGCTCTTGAATTCAACTCAAAATTAACTCTCTTCTTGTACACCAGTCATAACATTTTAAGAACAACTGTATAATTTATGGTATAGGCGTTGTTACCATCAGGATTAATGAAGTATTCAATGTTTACATTCAGTGTTAGGCTCACTGCTTGTTTTGTTTAACTTTTTACTAGTATCATTATTTTAATTTATTTTGATATAAAACATCTCTTTGTCTTTTAAAACAGCATACTTGTTCATAATATTTTACTTAATAGGGGTCTAGTGTAATTAGTAAAATTGAAATGCTTGAAAAACCTTCTTAAACTATGAAATAGACATACTCTGCCTTTTAAGTGAATTGGTTAATAATGGTGAAGTGACAGAGTGTCTGGACCAGATACATTATTGAGGAAATTGTAAGGGATTAGACATATATTACAGCTGAATATTAATTTCAGATCTGTTGGTTGTTATCCTATGATGTTGAAAGGACACCAATCTGTCTTCTGGCACTGGATAACAAATGGTCTCAGTCAGATACATATTAATATAGGTTTCTATTAATCTCTCCAGTCAGATGAAGAGGAAGATGAAAAAGACAAGGGAAAATTGAAACCAAATTCAGGAAACGGAGCAGACATGCCCAACTACAAGTGGACACAGACACTGGAAGAAGTTGAGGTAATTATAAAAAAAATATAAGTTCTGGCTAGACAAGGCTGACAAAAATGATGTTGCCACTAACAAGTTAATTATATGAAAAATTAAGTTCTGGTTAGACTGGGCTGACAAAAACAAGAAAGCTATGAATGACTTAAGTTTTTGTTTAAGTTTTTTTTGTGGGGTGCTGAAGAAAAACTTGTGTTATTTGAAGTATTCTTTTAAGATATTACCAATATCTTTTATGCATGAAGATTTTTCTCAACAGAAATCTTCCAGTCCTAGATAAAAATGTTACATCTCTGTTTAGAAAGTTATAGTCTATTTCAATCTGAAGTTATAATCAATTTCTGCTTCAAAATCAACTGTATTACCCATTTGTCATGAGAACAATTTATTATAAATGAATAATACCTTTCTGATTTAGGTAAATATTGACTTCTTTTGTTATAAATATAGATATTGATTTTCTAGTTTATATAATATTGATTTTCTGGTTATAAATGAAATTTTGATTTCCCGTTATTGATAAATCTTGTTGTCATTACAGCTGAGAGTGCCATTTAATGTTTCATTCCCTCTGAAAGGAAAAGATTTGGTGGTACAGATTGACAAACGGGTAGGTACCACCATATTTCAACTTGAATGCTTGAAAAGAAATCAGGGATGTCATTGTAGGTGAATTGTTTAAGCATAATTATTATATCATAATTATAGGGTATTAAAAGTTGATACTCTGAGGTTTAATTACAATGTGATACCTGAGGTTAATGCTGGCTATTTCTACATGCTTAATAATATTTTGATACACCCCTGATTGAGTTTACATGTAGTATATAATGTAAGTACCCTAATTTCACCTTTATCCCCTTACACTTTAATTTAGTGTTTACTCCAACCTCTTCCAAAGGTTTGTATTCATCCCTGATGACTACGTACAGAAAAGGGAAAAATTTAGCCAGATTTCAAGAAGTTTTTCTCCTAGTGAGAGTTTTTTGTCCTATTCCTATTTAAGCAAATACAAATTAGTGTATTATTAGCCTGCTACTGGTGAAACCAGTTGAATTATAGGTTTCCTTTCCATCCATCTTATATGTATGTACATAATGCCAAAGATTGTCAGCTCTCTAGTAGCTTGATTCCTTGCAGGAATTTTGATCAAATTATATATATAAACAGTGATAAAGGACCATAATATCTCATAACAAGTTTGTGTTCAAGGGGTTTTGGGTCAAGGTCACTGTTTCTATTTTTAGCAGAGTCCAGTAGGAGACATGCTTTAGCAATATCCAGTATGCTTGCTTATTAGATAAATGCTGAAACACTGAAGAGAACTGATGATAAATAATGATGAGTGTACCTTTACTGTTGTAGCACATCAAAGTTGGACTTAAAGGACATCCTCCTGTGCTTGAGGGTGATACATACAACGATATCAAGGTAGAGGAGTCAACGTGGTGTATTGAGGACAGGAAGGAGCTTATAGTTAACATAGAAAAAGTAAGTCGATGCAGCATACAGTTGGCAACAATATGATTGTCAACATGTAAAGAGTCAGAGTCCCTGTGTCTGTTGAAGCCTAAACCTCAGTAGAAATCACTTACAATTCCTTTGTTGACCTAGAAATGTTGTTGGACATCTTTCTTTTCGTTTTCCTGGTTTACCCTCTGATCGTCTAGATTTTCATGCAATCTTCCGTTACTTCACTTATGAGACCTAGAAGGATAAACCGGCCTTATGATACAGTTTGATCTTTTATTATATATGTAATTTTGTGGTTTGTAGTTCTCTTGTAAGAGTTCTGTACTATTCTTTGTTAATATTAAAAAGTATGTCAATATTAAATATTTCCAAGTCTTGTCTAGTTAGGTCAATATACATCAAAAATTAAAAATTCTGTCAATATTGAATTTTTCGAAGTCTTGTCTAGTTAATGCAATATACATCAAAGATGATAAAAAGTCTGTCAATATTAAACTGTTTCCATGTCTTGTTTAGTTAGATCAATATACATCAAATATATTAAACATTTGTCAATATTAACTTTTTTCCATGTCTTAACTGTTTCAATGTCTTGTTTAGTTAATTTAATATACATCAAAGATATTAAACGTCTGTTAACATTAAATATTTCCATGTCTTGTTTATTTAAGTCATTACACTGAAATATCATTTCTTTTTATTCTGGAACATTTTCTTCGGGTTTGTAATGTAAATATGATAGAGGTTACACAACACAACCGATATGATATTTAAGAGCAGGACGTTTCAATGATTTCATGGTCACCTTCATCTTCCATGTCCAAGTGTTAAACAATACGTAGCCGATTCGACTACAGTACAATCATACCATCTTGAATACTTCTTTGATTCCATTTTATTTTTACCATCTCGTCATACTATTTTCAAACTTAGTGTCAAAGGATCTTCATAGAGATGAAAGTGACAGTGTAGTCATCGAAATGTTACATCAGCTGTGGTACATCTTCAATTTGGGCTAGTTTACATTGGGTTTTTAGTATATATCTTTAAATTTTATGTTGGCAAGGTCACCTAGTAGAGAGAGTTAAGCACCACAGCTGTTATAGCTGTTAGCCCAATGTATTAGTATAATAAATAGTCATATGAATTTAGTGTCCCTTGGCGTCTTTTGTTCATAAAATATTGGTTGTGTTATATAACTTCTATCATCATTGTTTTAAATTTGATTTGGATTGCATATCATTTCTGTTTAAGCTGAATGTGATTAGTTTTATTGTTTCTATCCAGATAAATAAAATGGAATGGTGGAGTCGAATAGTCATGACAGATCCTGAAATCAACACTAAGAAAGTTTCACCAGAAAACTCAAAGGTAAGTCTACAACTACTGTGAAACCAGTTTAACTAAATATCTCAAAACATTCCTATATAAATGTGTGCATGTTTAATTTCATAGATCAGTAGATAGCAAAAACTTAATGTCAGTAATTTAATTTTACTCTACTGTTGCTTATCATACCTCCACTTAGTAAATTAGTGGGAGGGGTGGGTTATAGAAATACTTTGAGTGTCTGTGTACCCAGGCATCCACTCGTCCATTAATGCGAAGCTTGTGTACAAGATAATCTCATTTTGATGTTCATCGGTCAAGTTCAAAAGACACACTTGACCACATTTAAGAGTAGGTAGGTGATAAATATAATTACTTTTATGTTTTGATATGATTTACTGAGTTATAGGCTGAATTATGTCATAACATCAAAATGATGAGTTTGTAAACAAGAAACTTATATTTAAATAAATTTCTCTAACTGATGTCAGAATTTTTTCGTAACAATCAGTTGTCTGATCTGGATGGAGACAGTCAATGGTCGAGATGATATCAGTTTTAATTTTTTTTTTTTCATAACAATCAGTTGTCTGATCTCGACGGAGACACACGATCACTGGTTGAGAAGATGATGTATGACCAGCGACAGAAGGAGATGGGGCTACCAACCTCAGAGGAACAAAAGAAGGCAGATATCATGAAAAAGTAAGTCAATAATTACCACAAAATTTACTGAATTATACATGGACAAGTGGAAATTTGAATTTTCTTAACATGTCGAGTAGGTATATTTCAGTCTTTACAACATGAAAATATGAGTGCATATATTCATGAAGGAGTTGATATGGTGTTTATAAGTGATCTCCAAATTTGGATATTTTTCATTTAAAATGTGTTCATAAATGTTATATTATCAAAATAATTTAAGACATTGAGGATATTTCCAAGATTTTACAGCAAATTAATTTCACTGCAATGTAGAGATTTAGAGATATTTTACTACAGGAAAATACAAGACATGGGACTTAACAGTTTATAGCCATAACATTGACCATATTTTGTAACAGATGTTTAAATGATCTAAAAATGTTTTTTTGTGTTTTTACTTCAGATTTATGTCACAACATCCAGAAATGGACTTTTCCAAGTGTAAATTCAACTGATCATTTCAACAAGAGAGACATTTTTTTATGGAAAATGCATAAATGTTACTAAAATTTGACTGGACACTCGGCATCAGTTGTTACTGTGGACTTCGGACCATTACTGCCCATCACGGTGGATATCTTCAACTAGAGATTAATACTACATCTGTTGATTTGCGTTTTATGAATGACTTTGATACAACACTACATGTACATCTAGGAGATGCCAAGCATTTCAGCAAATTAATATTACAGATAAATCCTTTGAGGAGAAATCCAATAAAGAGATAATTTACATTGAGAAAACAACTGTTTACCAAGCCACTGAAGATGTTCCTTATAAAGAAATAATTCATATTTCATTTACTGTTTATGTGTTTTATGATTACAATCATACCAGATTTATTACATACATTGATCATTAGTGGATTGGTAAAGCACACCAAGCATTCACATTTTTATTTTGTATTTGATGACAAATATGATGGAGACATGGAACAAGAATTGGAATAAATGAAAAATAAACATGATTTCCTTGTATTGTTTTATGTCTGTATTTTAATTACCTGATGATAATTTCTTATTACAGCTTGAATTTACACAGACCATAACAAATATTGCTGTTAATGCATGTATGTAAAGGAAAGCTTGTCATTGCAAAGGTCAATATAGAAGTGATTTTGTCAGTGAACCGTTACCGCTAACAACACTCCATACTAGTCATCATATTTCTTTACTGGGCCGGTGGTAAATTTATACAATTTTAAATGCGTATGAAGTATGAAACAATTAACACAAGTCCAAACATTGTCTTTTTTTATATATGGAGCAAATGTTATATTCTGCTATATTCCCCATTCATTTCGTAATGTTTCCATGGTAACCGAATCCGACACTACGTCACTGTCTGCATATAGACCATACTGAACCTCGTTTTCAGCAGCAAAATGGCCCATGAACCTCTTGTCAACATTGTCGCAGGCAGGTTGCCACCTGCAAATGCAATCAATATAATTCAAATCTGTTTCATTAACGTTAGTCAGGTGATATTCGAAAACCTCCTTGTATAATTTTGATATTTCGATTGTAAAAGAAAAAGACTTTCAATCGTTGATATGGAATTTCTTTATAAAATTTTTCAATCTGAAAAACATTACATTATCTCAGAATAAATCTCCAATCCAATGATATCTTTTTCATTTCTCATGATAAATCATCCGCAACACTAAAGGAGGATTTTCACGGGCTGTTAACCGCATATTTATTAAATAGTTTCACCCAATATTAGAAAATTTCTAGAAAAAAAAAACTTGAAAAGCTACTGGATGTACACATTGTGGTAATAAGTTGATTATTGTATTGTATCTTGGTCCACCTTGTAAAGAGAATGAAATACATATGACTAAAAGTATTATCAATCTAATTCTGTATCATGCTAACAAGTTATGATTTAATCATGAATATGATTAATGATGTTTTCAACATTCTCACAATAAAAATGCACTGTCCTATCATAATGATTTTATATTAGGCCATGTTTAAGTGTCTACGTACCGCGTATCACAGCTTATCCGCATGAAATCTGTCAAGTTGGAGGTCGACATATGGACAGTTCTGACATGCAAAAAAGGACAATTTAATATTTACTTAATTCATTCAGTGTACAAAAGTAAGTTCTGAAAATTTAATTCTACTGTAAATTATTTTTTATTCAAATTTTCTTTATCAATTACGATGACTTTATGTTGGAAGAAATTAAAATTAACAACAAAACCAAATGCCATGCGGCACCGTGTTCCTTCATGCGCTTACCAAAGTATCGTCAAAATTGCGTCGCAAAAATTCCATGTTTGATTTCGCTAATAATGGCAACGGAATGAACCAATAACTCAAAGCGTGCAAATTTATGTTATGGTCAATTTTTGGGAGATTTACTTTTGGCCAATAACTGTACAAGAAATTATATTTTTGGTAAATGAATATAAATGTAATGTAACATGGGGACTGTGACGACGATACTATATCCACAGGCGTTTGAAGTTCTGATTGCAAACTGGGATATAATACCACATAAAACATAAGGGTATTTACTATAACAATAGTAAATACCCTTATTTTTTATATGGTATTATATCTCAGTTTACAGTCAAAACTTCAAAGGCCTGTGCTATATCTCATGATTATGTCCTGATAGCGTTCTTATTTTGGAGTACTCAAATCAGACTGAATTCAAGCATAATGAGTAAGTGATGCATCCAAAGTACAATTATACCACTAAATTATGTACAGAAGTAAGTTATATCAAACCTCATGGTAAACAATATGACATCTCCAGCCTTGAAATCTGTTGTTTTCCACTGACCACCAAACTTGGCGCTGATCTCGTCGGGATCGTGTGTAAACCACCCGCTCCCTAAACAGTAACCAGCATGGATCGAATTGAAGAGAAAGAATTAGCAATGTCTGTTAAAATATACTTTATAAACTATAGATCTATAATTATTGTTTCCAAGAGCATTCTCTCTTTCTGATGTTCATATTTTGCTCTCGGTGATCGATTCTGAATGATTTTGTTTACAAGTCAGTTTTTGCCCATTGACCCTCCATGTTAACAGTAAAATTTATTTAATGCGAATGTGCTCAATGTTGAAGGAATTGCTGATTGCTAAGATTTCTTTAAAAGATATTATAAGTGAAAAGGGAAGAGTCCATCTGAGAAGGTTGATAAATTAGAGTATCATGATGTAGCAGTATTTCTACTCCTATAATTTTTCACCGGGAAATGAACTTGATACACAATAATGTTTGACAATAAAATACTGTTGTTAGAGTCTATTGTATTTACGATTTTATATGCACTTTTTGACAAAAAAGTCATTTTATTTGCATACTATATTTACTGTGGCAATTTAATTTCTTCCAATGAATCTGTTCATGCATACCTTTTAGATTGGCAGCTTCGGCGTCTAAGCTTCCGTATGTTTCCTGGAACCGCTTAAAGCTGCAATGAAGGTTTTTGTTTTATTATTGTTTTAATTTAAAACGTCCATTTAGTTGATGTACACATCAGTTTCAAGATGTTATTCATTAAGTTCATCACATTTTATAGAGCAAGTGAAAGTTCTCATCGTCACGATGTTTCCAAGTAAGGATTCTTACTTAATTGTATTAGCTTTGCTCATCTCTATCGTCAGATTTGCATGTACTTTGGTCCTTAAACAGAACTTTAACAGAAATTCCATATAAGAGGCGTGACAAAGCTATATATCAAACATAACACACCCTTCTAGCTTGTGTGACCCCTCACACATACAAAGCGTCCCCATTTCAACAGTGACGTCACCGAACGGTGTCCACAATGTCACTAAATTCTTGCTGCCACGCCCCATGTACACGTTATCCACGTGCGCTCCGGTAAACCCGCGACGGTGGATTCCCCTGAAATAAAGACATATATAGGGCAACAATAACGATGAAAGGAATCGTATAAATAGTAGGAGACCATTTAGTCTGGATGATTAAGACTATCTATAATAGAGTGAAGGCAGTGGATGCTAGTGATATATGCAATATATTAAAGTGGATAGATAGCCAAAAAGTATCTGAACTAGAGGCCTTAAATTTCTGCCATCAGAGGAATCATAAACCCTCATGTTAGCTGAGATAACGTAGCTCTGGACGACGGACGGACGACTGCAGTCAGATAGTTGTCTTCCTACTGGAGACATATGGGAGGGGCAATAATAAACGGTTGAAGACTGCTACACCAGTATATCCAAACAGTTTGAAATGATAGCATTGGCACATTGATCACAGGCGTCTGCGTTTGGTTAGTATTGATAAAGAACAATACATTAACCCCTACTAAATCAACATATGTATGAGTAAGGTCTTAAAAATTCTATCAATGCTAGCTAGAAGCAGACGCCTGTGCATTGATGGAATGAATATTTAACCTTCTTAATTAACTTGACTGGTATTTTGTAGTTACCTGTATTAATGGAAATTGATTACAATTTGGATACACTAACTTACTGGTATTTTGTAGTTACCTGTATCAATGGAAATTGATTACAATTTGGATACAGTAGCTTACCTTAGCCATTTGTAGTCAAACGTGATGCCGTCGGATCCAAACAACTCTTTGAAAAACTTCTTGGCTGAAAAATATACACATAGGGATATAATGATTCAGCGGTTTTTGGTTATTCAAAAGAAGTCGTTTCAACAAATTTAACCCTGTAACCTTGCGTAGGTAGATCCAATTGTCTTACATAACCTGTTAAACTGTATTAACACACATGGTTTCAATATATCGATTTATACTTACGTCTTGGACCCTCAAGGACACGAATTACTTCTTCAGCGTGTGTGATGTCATTTCGCCCCTAAAGGTGAGATTGAAATATACGGGTTTCTTATCAACATCAAATATATTTTTGACCCCAGTGCATCAAATATATTAATTGTACTTATATCAGGTGTCCTGCAAGGTTTCGCTTTTCGCTGCACTATTCTGTTCTTCAGCTTATGTCATGAAGTGAAGACTTTTTTGAAATCTTTAATGCATGTCAATTTCAATCAGCCATTCCCGTTCTTTGTAGTCCTTTGTCACATCTCTAATATTTCAAACTTCGAAGTTAAACAAAACTTTCTTATCATTTAACATTTAAAACATTTAAATTAAAAACCCCTATGAACTTAAAAGTATTCGAGGGATGATTGATATGTTGTATTGAAGGAGGACCCGAAGGATGTTCTTTTAAAGTCCAACTATTCTCTGACTATAAAGGTCCGTGTACCAAGGACTGGTCTCATTTGGTTAGTTTATTTCCACGAGGTAGCACTCTAAAGTAAACAATGCAAGCGGCTTTTGCAAAATGAAAAAAAAAAACCGTGAAAGAGCAGTGATCCAATATTTGCATAAACTAATTTAACACCTAAAGATATCCATAATGATATGGTAGCAACACTAGGGGTCGACAGAGCCTTGAGGATGACCCCCGACTCGGAAGGCCTGTCAATGTTGCAACCCCAGAAATGGTCAATAAAGTTCAGGATATTGTTATGACTAGCCAGTAGAGTTGGCATTTCTCCGGAAAGAGTACATTCCATTCTGACAAGAGGATCTTGCAATGAGAATGATTTCATCCCGATGGGTACCAAGACTTCTGACAGTTGATCAGAAGCACACAAGGCGCTCATTATCGCGTGCTCATCTTAACCTATTTGAGGAAGAGCTTACCAATTTTCTTCAGAGATTTGTCACTGTGGATGAAACATGGATCAATCATGTTACCCCAGAGGCCAAGCAGCGATCGAAACAATGGAAGCAGCCTGGCTCTCCCCGCCAAAGAAGGCAAATACTAGTTTTCTGGAATGCAGATGGTATTCTGCTGATAGATTATCTCCAAAAGGGAAAAACAATCAATGGCACATACCATGCTTCAGTTCTGAGGCAGTAACGGGAAAATATTAAACTTAAGCGCCGCGGAAAGCTCACTAAAGGTGTGTTATTTCATCAGGACAATGCTCATGTTCACAAGTCTGTCTGTGGCTTTTATTGTTTGAGCATCCACCTTTTTCAACTGCTTTTGCTCCATCAGACTTTCATCTATTTCCAAAACTGAAAACAGCTATTTCAGGCACCCACTTTCAGTCCGATGATGTCGTAATACATATAGTCGTAATACAATAGAGGATGACTTTTTGAACAGCCAAGAAAAGGAATTCTATAAAAGTGGCATTGAGGCCCTGAAAAACCACCGGCAAAAGTGTATAGATACTGAAGGAGATTGTATTGAAAAGTAATACAAGATGTCCGTCAAAATTCAAATCCTTCAATATAAGGCTCACAACATATCAATCAGCCCTCGTTTGAGAATAATTCATTCAAACGGATATGATAGGCTTACAACTCAGCATATTACTGGCCAAACATACCCTTTTGACCATATGTAATTTAAATATATTTGTGTTCTGATAAATACCTTTAGTTTAGAAATAGGCGTTGCTTATTTCCTGGCACGTGTATTTCTTTGATATTTTACCTCCATGAAAGGTATGCATCCGATGCCACATCTGGAGTCTAGTATTCCTTTTGTTGCAGGTTCCGTAATCTTTCCATCGCCTTCCGAGACCACATGGCGTATCACTGCCTCCCGAGCTTTTAGAACCTCTTCCCTGTCGTGAAACCCTCGGATAAACAGGTACCTGTGAAAACCGAAATTCTACAAACTACCATAATTCGGGTCTGCTAGATTTTATCACCAATTACAACACATGCTATGTTTAAAAAGAGATGATGTTCCATTCGATCCTGAGAATAAGTGAAAACCGTTAATGAATTTAAGGGGAATTTAAATCTATAAATGCCGTTGAGAACATTAGGATCAATTTATTGTCCCCAAGATATTCCAGTTCTTAAAATGATTGAAATCCGGTGGTGGTTAAAGTTATTAAATACATAGTATTGATGGTAGGGATAATAATAATCTACCTAGTTGTTGTAGCTATTAAGACCTACCCTTGTTCTTGCAGCTTGTCTCGCAATGCCTTTGTATTTCCGAGTAAATGGTTCGAATCCTGCAATTCCTGGAGTTCAGGCGAGGGAAACTTCAAAGCACGTGTCCCAAGCTCCACGAATCGGGGTTGATTGGTAGCCATAGACATCTGAGGACAGCGGGAACGTTGTTAGCATACACTTAATACTGTTAAAATCCTTTCGTAATTAAACATATATTCATATTCTGCAGTAAGTATACAGTAATACACAATACACAAAACACATACAGCATTTTATAGACAGTTAAAGGGGCATCACTCCAGTTTGGATTTTGGAATGTATATTTTTGCAATTAAATAAACAAATAATAAGTAATATCACATGTTGTATTTTTCTTAATATGAATAATGCGATTTATCATGCATGACTTCTTATATAAATAAATATACCGGTCAAAATGTCCCTATGTAAAACACGTTGACTATATATACCCTGTAGAGAATTCATCACAATTAAACATTTCCTGATATTTTGATTTTGTTTTCCAAAATATAAGAGAGACTCTATATATCCTGGTTGTTATCAAATAAAAGGATACTTATATACCAGGTTTATCATACGTACGTAATGGCCTGAAAAATAATAACACATATAGTGCTTATGGTATGCGAGTTATTTCTGGCCTTGCCTATTGCCAGGGTTTGTCTTGACGGCTGTATAGTACGTGTTCTGTTGGCATCGTATAAGTTAATTCATATATGACGAAGTGCATCTACCTTTGTGGCTTACATCTTATCTGTTGAAATCTTGCATTATAAAGTATTATCCATAATATGTTGTGACTATGAACCATAAAGAATAGTTCAGTTGAAACAGTAACCAATGTACTAAACATGAAAACATAATTCGAACATAATTCAAGGTCACACATTACCTACCTCAAGGTGGTTTTGTTGTGTGCTACCTGGTGTATTTACCTGTCTCCTTGCCTTGTTATCAAACTTACAAGTTTGTGCTCGACACATCAGCTGTTGACACAATACGATAGTATACGAGTCACGTATCATGATAACCTTGGTAGGAGGTACAAGTGTAGCTTGACAATCAATTGTTTTAGGGAAACAAGGGAATCTCGAGGAACGTTTTACGTCAGCTTTTCCTGCACTAATATCACAATATTTGTAAAGAAGCCTCAAATATAACGCTGTACATTGATGTCTTTATTTTCGTTCTTCATTAAATCCAGTTCTTACTATATTCCATTGTCTCCTATATTCTCATTGTCTTTTCTTTATTTTAGAACTTCGTATATGTCTCCTTTTATCGTCCCCTGTTCTGGCGTCTTTTCGCATGTTTCCTATTTTCTTAGACCTTGAAGATGTCGCCCTTTTTCCATTTGGAGTCCCATATATCTTGTTGTTTCTACATAAGTCTGTCTTACCTCTATTAGTTTTCTCTTTTCGTTTGTTCTTCTTTCGTTTCTTCTGTTGTTTTTATACTGTTGTCAGTTTGGGTCTCTGCCGGTGTTTACATACTGTACAGTTGCTTATATTTGCGGATAATTACTTTCCCTATAGCCTTGGTCAGTGAATATAGCGTGAAAAAAACCCTTATATCTATAAATGCACACAATGTTTGACATATACATGTATAGAAGCGTTTACTGAAAAGTATTTACAAGTCGGTGTTCCGTCAAATTTGATACCTGCAAACTACCGTCAGTCATATAGGTCCCGATTGGACGTGATAGTAAGAAATGTGAACCGTCGAAAGCCAAGTAGGCTACCTGTAAGCCATTTCGATTTCCCGATCAGGTAAAAATAATGGGTACAATAACATCAAAGGAAATAGCGATAAAAGCAATTGTTTATGGCAGGACCACGGAGGAAGAACTATTTGAATATATAGAGGATATTGAATGGTTTCCCGTTTAATATAACATATATTTCACGAGTTTGACAAAATATCTATATTTTCTGCTATTTTGAAAGGCCTGATCAACGCAATTTAAGCGTTTTCTGCTGTTATAGGAGAATCTGTGCATGAATAGCTAACGTCAAGTGGGTATTTTGTCAAAAACTAGTCTGAAAATATCAGAAATACAGCGAAATAACCAATTAATCTATCCCCGCTTCGATTGGAAAAATCGGCAAGATACAACGAGGTGAATACAAAGGTCCGCTCTGATTGGTCAAAAACGGAAAACTTATATCTTTACTGCAAAACTTATAGTTTCACTGCAAAATATTATATTTTCACTGCTCATCGCTGCAGTGAAAATATAAGTTTTATTAGTTTGATAAATTTCTATCTTTCACTGGCAAACATTTACATGCTAGAACGGACCAGTTAATTGGTTTTAAATCATTCACAGGTCTAGTATATATATATGTAGTCTTATATTACATGTACATTAAATGCCATTGTGCTATATGTACGTGTGCACATATAAAGTCCATTGACAGGAGTATTTTTAGAGTGATTGCCTGTGTTCTATGCTTATATGTACCACAATACCTGGAAGCCACAAACAGGATGTTAAATACCTACATACATATCAAACGGTTTTATTTCAGGGGCAAGTTATCTCATTACTGAAACGTATAATTCATATAGGATCAAGCTGCAAATCTTGAAAAATGGCAGCTCAAGTATTACGAAGCTATGATCCAATGCGGTATTATGTCAACAATATCTCGGAATTCGATCCAGCAATCGTGAAAGCATTCAAGGACAAAGACTCGGCCAAAATCGAGGAAATCCTTCAGGACGGTCTGAAGACGGACTATGATGTTTTTATCTGTGTCAATAAGTACTGGCATGCGTTTATTTTATGTGCCGCTAACAAGGTCGAAGGGGAACTATTCGCAGATATGTTGTCTAAAGATCCATTTGACATTCCAGGGTTATTAATGGTGAGTGAATTGGAGCTGTGTTTCGAAAACGAACAGCTTGGGACTTACAAAATCAGAAGTAAAATGGGCTTGTTTAAAGACACTGTCCATAGAATCACCAAATCGTATTACATTGGGAGGTACAAAGATGTAAACATCAAGGCTTTTGAGTTTGCAGCGTTGAGAGCCGCGCCACACAGATATAACGTTATACTCGACGACTGCGTAGAGTTCTCCAAGGAGTTCTGCGTTCAACTGTTGGCCTACTGTAGCAACCACGGGGACTTAGAAGAAGAGGTGAACAGACGTATCTCACAGGCAACCGCCAGTGGGCTCAGTGCCGAACAGCTTTCGAGGCGGATCAGGAGCTCGGGTTGGATGGCCAGCACATTTCTGGGAGGAGGTGAGGTGACCACGTTTTTGACCGGTGCCGGACATGGATCGGCGCTTGTTTTTCTGATGATGTATACATTGTTTGTTGCAGTTGTTGTATCCAGTATAACCGTATACTTAATGAAATGAATCAGATATATATTATATTGTCATCCTGAGGCAAAGACGGAATCACGAGCACACTTCTCACTGTCCAATATACATTTTGTATAACGATAGACAGATGTCACTTTCGATATCTTACCTGTTACCATGGAAACAAATGTTAGTTTTTCATAATTTACTTAACACTTGTAAAATTTTCTGGTCTGCAGCTCATCTATAACACCGTTGAAACTAATCTCTAGAAAACTTTGTACTCGTATAAGGCTAGTACCCTATCAATGGCGTTTGCCTTATTTTATTACAAATAGGGTGACTTACCTGTTACCATTGGATTAACTAGTTCCAAATACAAAAGTTATACATATCAATCTGGATGGTTACCAAGTTGTATATACTTTTTGTAAGTCGTGATTTTTAAAAATTTTAACTGTTTAAAATGACAGAAATGAGTAACAATCACATTTTGATACGAATGAGTGACCATGCGTGCACACTGCATTTCGCATCAGATTCCCATGTGTTGTGTGTCAGGGCCATGGCACACTTTGTGATTGCTCGTTTCTTAGGTCATTTGACTTTGTTGTTTTGTTTGTTTGTGTTTTTTATGCTTTTTGTTGTTGTTGTTTTTTTTATATATATTTACAAAAATATTTAGATGCATAATGTACATATGTCATATAAAATGGTTATATGTTATTGACAACGTCATAATTATATAGATATTATTACATGTATATTCTGTAAAGCTTCTTAACAAAACACTTTTAATTTTATTTCTTTGCATTTTAACAAATTCTACATATGTACATAAAATGATTTCCATATATATAGTTAAGGGTTGTCTTTACATGTTTTGCACATTCTAATTTATCTCATCTCATATTTGACTTGGTGTAACGCAATACACCTGCGCATTTTAACTTTGACAGTTGTATTCATATTATAGACACGGTGATAAATTATATGGGAGCATAAACTTGGTTGATAAAGAGTGATCACGCTACTACAGATGAAATGGTCCTTACATCCGGAAATTTGATATTGTACACAACAAGTGGGAATACCTCATATATATATATATGTCAAGTGTTTATATATATGTTTAGTGTTTATATATATATATATTCTAACATGATTCTGCAATAATGTTTTTCCTTAACAAAGCATATTTACGTTCCACCAGTGAGAATCAGCTCAAACCTTAACCCTTACGTTGAAATTCGCACTGATGAAACAGAAATGTTGACTTCCCAAAACACTTGACATGCGTCTTCCATGTGACGTTCAACACAAAGGGCCATTAGGGCACCGCCACATAGTGATGGACGCCCTTTAGGGATCGCTCTGTCCGTGTGTCCGTCTGAAACACTATTGTCCGCTTCATTACTCTCTAACCAGTCATAGTACAGGTATGAAACTTGTGACGCATACAAAATTCGTATTTGGCCATAAAATGTCAAGTTCTCAAACTTAAGGAGTCCGCGTGCATGTCTGTCCGTTACACATTTGTGTCCGTTTCATTACTAGGCCTAGAAGAGAGATGAAACTTTGCATGAGTGTTAACCAGTATACGATTAGAGTCGCATACTGAATTTGTCCTTCATAGGTCAACTTCTCAAACTTATGACTTTTCCTTGTATCCTATATAATGAAGTACAGAACTTATAATGGTCTCTATCTGTCGTCATCGTCATTCGTGGTCAGTGTTGTCCCACTTTGATATCTCATTTACCCCTGAACTTTCCTAATGAACCATTCCTACCTATGAATTGGAAGAGGTTAAGTGTCTTTAGGGGTGAATGAGTACATATCACTCGCATGCACTTCCTTACATACATCTACATTCATTTAACAGACGTATAGAAATTTTTATATACTTACAGTACACATATACACAACCAATCTTACACATGCACTCACTTACACACACAGAAAATAAAAATGAAGAAGAAAGAAGAAAAGACGAAGAAAAAAAATGAGAGGATTGAAATTCCTGTAAAATCAATTTCTTATGAAAAAGAGAGAGAAAAAGAGAGAGGGAAATAGAGCGAGAGAAGGATGGAGAGACGATGGCAAAACCTAGATATAGGCACTACTGACATATCAGGGCTGAGGTCATAGACCTAAAAATTATATAAATAAGATGGAGGAAAATAATTATAACAATGTTCAACTGGATGTAAGAAATAAACATGTCTTAACCAAAAATTTGTATTAGTTTTTCCCATTTCTTCCAATCATTTACAAATTTGTATTTTGTAACCTGGCATTTCTTGTTGGTAATGAATTTCTGTATTTTATAGTGATCTACAATAGAATACAAAAATGATTGAATATTTAGCGATTTATGCAAACATCTACACCTATAAATGTACTGCTTAATCAGTAAAATAATTAAATTGTCCACTTTAAAAGCTGGATTGTTGTTATTATCTATTTTACCAAATAACAAAGTTTGTTTATTTATTGTGAAAGGGATGTATAATGCAATCAACAGCTCATCAAAGCTTTCCAAAAAATTTTGTACTTCATCACACTCCCAAAATAAATGCACAATTGTTTCTCTATCCGAATGGCAAAGGTTACAAAAAGGGTTATTTAATAATTTTGTTTTAAACAGTAGAGAGTTGGTTGTTAGAATGTGATGAGAAATTCTAAATTGTAGCCACTGCAGTTTAGAATTTTTAGTTATTTTATAAGGAAGAGTATAAATAGTTATCCAATCTTCATCATTATATTCAAAGTGTTCTTCCCATTTTTCTTTGCCGTTGGCTTCAAGTGTGTTTTTGGTATTCAATAATTTGTATATTCTTTTCACCCCCTTGATATTTCCACGGAATACTGAAATATGTGTTGGCAACACAGGATATAACAATTCAATATCACTTGTATCCAAATTTTGTAAATATTTTCTAATGGCAGATAATATTCCATTATATTTCAAAAAAATTGTATTAATGTTATATCTAATTGAAAATTCTTCATATGAGAAAAAAGATTTGGATCTGATATCTTTTAAAAAATCACTAATCAGATAAACACCCTTTTCATGCCATTTTGAATAAAAAACAGTCTCACCACCAATTCTTATATTGTTATTGTACCATACTGGGGTTTGTATGAGTGATCTCCCTTTGACTACTTTCATATTATAACAGTTTTCCAGTCTTGACCATGCCCCTAGCACATCTTTCCAAAATATATTACTTGATATTTCTTGACTTATATTTATAAAATTTCCTCCGAATTTCAAGAGTTTATTTAAATTTACAGCTTTTGACAACAGTGATTTCCATTTTCCTGAGGATGAATATAATCTTTTTACCCAGCTAAGTTTTAGTGAATCAACAAAATTGTGAATATTTAACATTTTTAAGCCACCTTTATTATATTCCTGCATTACAACAGATCTTTTCACCTTATCTACTTTACTATTCCACAAAAATTCAAAAAGTACGGAATTGATATTTTTTATTGTTTTTTCATCTGGGTTAGGTAGTGTAATAAATAAATGATTAAATTGTGATATCATAAGGGATTTGATTAAGTGGATTTTCCCTATTGGTGTTATGTTTCTCCTTTTCCAAGCATTGATTATACATTTTAGTTTAACTATTTTTTTATCAAAGTTCATTTTCACCATTTTATGTAGATCCACACAGAAATCGATTCCTAATAATGTAAACCTCTCTTTCCCCCATTGTAAGTTATATTCAGGTAAAAAAATTTCCTGGCTATACTTTTTACTACCTATCCATATGATCTCTGTTTTATCAATATTTATTTTCAAACCTGAAATAGATGCAAACATATTCAATTCCTTTAATGATTCTTTCAGAGACTGTTCCGTTCCATCTAATGTCAAATAAGTGTCATCTGCATATTGCGATAGTAAAATATCTGTATTTTCAATATTAACACCATGTATATTCCTATTATTCCTAAATCGAATCGCAAGGATTTCTGCACATAAAATGAAGATGTATGGTGCAATCGGGTCGCCCTGTCTACAACCTCTATTAATTTTGAAAAAAGACGAAAGATTTCCCCCTTGATTTACAGTGGCCCCCACATTAAAATTGAAAAGTTTAACCCATTTTAATATGTCGTTTCCAAAACCAAAAAATCTTAAAACTTTAATTATAAAATTCCAGGAGACCGAATCGAAAGCTTTTTCAAAGTCAACCATTAAAACCATTCCTGGGATGTCATTTTCTTCTGTATATTGCATTACATCAAATAAAAGCCTAGTATTTTCCCCTATGTACCTCCCCGCCAAAAATCCTGTTTGATCCTTGCTAATAATTTTATTTAAAACTGACTTAATTCTATTGGCTATTACCACTGATGCTATTTTATATATAATGTTCAATAGTGTTATAGGTCTCCAATTCTTAATAAAATGACGTGGTTTGTCCTTTTTTGGAATGCAAGTAATTATCCCATGGCGTTGTGTAATAGATAGTTCCCCCTTCATATACCCATAGTTTAGAGATCGCACAATAAAGTTACCTAACTGCTTCCAGAAAAATTAAAAAAATTCTACAGTGTATCCGTCAGATCCAGGGCTTTTGTTATTTTTCATTTTTTTCAAAGTTCTGCCAGCCTCTTCTACTGATATCAATCCTTCTAATTTTATAGACTCTGAAGCAGTAAGTTTTGGAATATTCTCAAAATCAAGTATAGAATCTAGAGTTGCGTCTTCTAGGTTATCATCTGAACTATAGAGCTTTTCATAAAAACATCTAATTTCTTGTAAGATTTCCTCTTGATTTGTTATAACTTTACCATTGTCAAGCTGAATTTGGGGAACAATTTTTGATATATAATTTCTGTTTTCTAAACTGAAAAAATAACTGGTTGGTTTCTCCCCTTCTTCGTCCCATTTAGCCCTGGATCTTACAATACAACCTTTAATCTTTTTTATTCTAATTTCTTCCAGGTCCTTTTTCTTATTATCAATTTCTGCTAAATTTAGTATATTTTGTTGTTCTAACTCTTTAATGGAATCTATAAGCTTATTTTCATTCAAATTTTGTAATTTCTTTTTATATACTGCATGAGATATAGTTTTTCCCCTTATATTCATTAACAAAGTCTCAAGAAAAAGTTGATCATCAAAGGGGTGAATGAGTTAATCTACAACTCCTCTAAAACCGATTGCCATAATTCAACAAACTTTCAAGCATGGAGATGTGCAACCGCGGGGTTCTTAGTGATGGTTTCCACCTGTATGCCATCTAGTTTTTGTCTATACTTATAGCACATGGCATTTTGATAATAGGCACATGGCATTTTGTTAATAGGCACAACTTTGGTCTTTTTAGGCTCCTTCTTTGCATGGTATGCGTTGTATAACGGTGGTGTAAAATAAAAAAAAATCATAAAATGGTTTAAAATGGCTTGTTTTCAATTCATAGGGATCAACAAAATAATTCATTTAGACATCAAGATATATGTCAAAAGACAACATCTGTCTTGCTACGTCTATCTAACAGCTGAAAAAATAGTACACATTGAACAATGCATTTTTGAGTATTGTGTGCTTTAACAGATAAAAGAAGAAATAATCATGATGTAAATAAAAAATAATCATGATGTAAATAAAAAATAATCATGATGTATATAAAAATAATCATGATGTAAATAAAAAAATAATCATGATGTAAATAAAAAATAATCATGATGTATATAAAAATAATCATGATGCAAATAAAAATAATCATGATGTAAATAAAAAATGATCATGATGTATATAAAAATAATCATGATGTAAATAAAAAATAATAATTATGTAGATATAAGGAATGAAATGTATTTTTTAACATTCACGAGGGCATAACCTTGGTTTTCTGGACATATTTACCATTTATCGCTTACGACATTCATTGAGAAAAGTGTACGTGTGCGTGTTAACCTCTTTGATGCCATGAAAATTGATAAAACGATACATCTCCCTGTATTGAAATCTTACATCTTACAAATCATGCACGCTAGAAAAAAGGAAACAAAAATAATATAAAGACAAAAATAGAATACAGATGTTTACCAATGTCTATATTTGAAAAGAAATACCAAACAGTAAAATGTCTATACCTAAGGTGGCACATATATTGCAGTACTAGCTGTAGATAAACTATGACTACATAATGTACAAATAGAAGTACAATCTCACTGTTTTCATCCAAGTCAATCATACAAATCTCCACAAAATAGTCAGATGACAATACATCTCATTTCAACAATAATTTGGATACATTGAGTTTTCCATGTAAGGGGTTACACCTAGGTAGTTACAGTATAATAACAGTAGGTTTTATCACAACACAATCACACTCTCCATGTTCTTCATGTACTCATTAGTCTGATCAGAAATCGTTAGTTACAGACAAACCCGAGCTGATGGAGGTCTTGTTACATGTATTTAAGATAATGCCCCCATACAATGACTGACTCAGAATAAATGAATGAAGGTACATGTATATAGCTTCATATTACTGTCACAGTGAAAATAATCTTCACTATATATGTACGTAGACCCCCTGTCACAGATATTTCTTGGATTGACATATTTGATCAATTGTAGACAAAGCAACAAGTGTAAATCTTCAAGTGCTGATCATTGGAGATTTTGGACAGTTCAGGTAAAAACAATCATTGAAACTAAAAATGGGAAAACTTACATCGGTACATAACCTTATCAACTTGTAAACCAACCAACTAGACAAATAGAAAGTTTCAATATTACATAGATCATAAATCAATAATCATTAAATGTCTAGTCTGTGTCTCTGTTAAATATTTAACAGCTCAACATGTCTCTCAAACACATATTACAGTCTCTTAAGGTGATTAAAAACGATTGCTTAATGAGCAAAATCTCTTAAATTCATCTCTCATCCTCTAAAACTTATGATAAAAAAGACCCAAATAAGGCTTTATTTTACTGATCTCAATGGTTATTGACACTAACAACAATCTGGTCAAATACAAACAAGTGAAACGACTTAGAAAACATGGCTGGTATATTATTCATGTCTCAAATATCATTAAAATAAAGATAAGGTAAGCTATTGATTACATGTATCAAGAAACAAGACACGCAAACTTATAATCTTATATTTGTCGCTTTAGCGAGATGCAGTTGCCAACAATAAACAGGTACAATATTGTAGCACTTTATGGAAACAATATATGTAAGTAAAGTTGCAACGCCTTAGTCAAAAATCAAATACCAACAGACTGAAAAGTCTATATATGGCGTTTGACACAGGACCCAGAAGAACAACCTCGCCGCGCCCATGTCAGTAACAGGGAAATGCCCGGCCCTCTGGACGTACAGGAAGGTATGATTTACTTGATGGGATACAGACACCGGCGGAACTCGACCACCAGTCCCCTCAAGTCGCCTGAACACAGAAATCGCTGTGAAAGGAGACGTATAACCCGGAAACCAAAGCAAACCAACCCTGCTATGTAAACTTAACAGCTTACTCTTCCGTATTCCGCTGATGTATTATAGACTTAACAACTCACCCTTCTGTGTTCCGCATATGTAAATACTTCACAGCTCACCCTTCTGTGTTCCGCTGATGTATAGACTTAAAAGCTCACCCTTCTGTGTTCCGCTGATGTATAGACTTAAAAGCTCACCCTTCTGTGTTCCGCTGATGTAAATACTTTACAGCTCACCCTTCTGTATTCCGCTGATGTATAGACTTTAAAGCTCACCCTTCTGTGTTCCGCTGATGTAAATACTTTACAGCTCACCCTTCTGTGTTCCGCTGATGTAAATACTTTACAGCTCACCCTTCTGTATTCCGCTGATGTAAATACTTTACAGCTCACCCTTCTGTATTCCGCTGATGTATAGACTTAAAAGCTCACCCTTCTGTGTTCCGCTGATGTAAATACTTTACAGCTCACCCTTCTGTATTCCGCTGATGTAAATACTTTACAGCTCACCCTTCTGTGTTCCGCTGATGTATAGACTAAAAGCTCACCCTTCTGTGTTCCGCTGATGTAAATACTTTACAGCTCACCCTTCTGTATTCCGCTGATGTATAGACTTAAAAGCTCACCCTTCTGTGTTCCGCTGATGTAAATACTTTATAGCTCACCCTTCTGTGTTCCGCTGATGTAAATACTTTACAGCTCACCCTTCTGTATTCCGCTGATGTAAATACTTTACAGCTCACCCTTCTGTATTCCGCTGATGTATAGACTTAAAAGCTCACCCTTCTGTGTTCCGCTGATGTAAATACTTTACAGCTCACCCTTCTGTGTTCCGCTGATGTAAATACTTTACAGCTCACCCTTCTGTGTTCCGCTGATGTAAATACTTTACAGCTCACCCTTCTGTGTTCCGCTGATGTAAATACTTTACAGCTCACCCTTCTGTGTTCCGCTGATGTAAATACTTTACAGCTCACCCTTCTGTGTTCCGCTGATGTAAATACTTTACAGCTCACCGTTCCTTATTCCGCTGATGTATAGACTTAACAGCTCACCCTTCTGTATTCCGCTGATGTATAGATTAAAAGCTCACCCTTCTGTGTTCCGCTGATGTAAATACTTTACAGCTCACCGTTCCTTATTCCGCTGATGTAAATACTTTACAGCTCACCGTTCCTTATTCCGCTGATGTATAGATTAAAAGCTCACCGTTCCTTATTCCGCTGATGTATAGATTAAAAGCTCACCGTTCCTTATTCCGCTGATGTATAGATTAAAAGCTCACCGTTCCTTATTCCGCTGATGTATAGACTTAAAAGCTCACCCTTCTGTAGACTTTAAACCCCAACTTCTGCATAGACATACCACTGCATATAATTGATAAAATAAATTGAAGATTGAAAAGGCACTTCCGGATATTTTAAAGAAGAATGAGTATAGTTACAATACATAAAGGAAACGAACAATCAATATCAATTACTTAGTACAGCTGAATTTGATCCTGTTCGTTCGAAACTACGTAAACAAAAACATTTGACATAACAAACATTACAAATACTTCACTAAATATCAGCTATTGCACAATTCTGTTGGCTTTCCGATCTCAACACTGCTGACTGCTGTGAGACGGTCCTGGTACCTCGATAAAAAAAAACGCTTGATAGATCTGGAAAAAGCTTGAATCAAAGGGGTGCAGAGGACACACAATACAGAACCTGCCAATACATACTGAGAGTTAGAAAAAATAGAACCAAAGAATTAGCCTGTATCATACAGCTGCCAATGGTGCTAAAGCGCTAAGTGCCTAATTGTTATATCGTTTCCAGAATTAATTCCAGAATTAGAAAAATTAAATGTACATTATTCCACAAAATACAAAACATACTCAGTGATATGTGTTTATTCCAGTAATTCAGTCAAATATTTGATTATAATTAGAGAACATAGTTATAATTGAAAAATAGTATGCCAGTCAATACACCCAATCGTCTAGTCAAGCGATATCTGTATATGATGATATAGGCGCCGTTTTACTATTTATTCCCATTCAGTGATATCACTTAGTCATTTACTCGATACCACCAGAAGCGTGAATAGGTTAGTGATATCTCTTAAACGACTAAGAAATATCCTAAAGCAATAAAATCTTATTGATATTACTTAGTCAAATTTGAAGTGGTGATATCACTTAGTCAATTAGATGATATCACAATAGATAGTAAAACAGCGTCCAATATCCAAATTACAAAATAGATGAAATTATTGGGTTAATACGAGTATGACTCCTTTCTCTACCATTTATTTATGCTCTTTGTCTTTAACGAGTCAAAAGGTGATAAAATAGCCGTATGATGCAAATAAGAAGACCACCATTCATTTTGAATAGAAATCCGGCATATCCTTCTTTGTATTGATCGCTATTCAAAACATGCTAACAGGAAAATGTTCACGAGCCGGTCTTCCACAAAATTTCATACCTGCAGACCTGGTCCGACTGGGAAGTAAATGTAGGAAATGTGAACTGTTAAAACCAAGAAAACTTCCTGAATTCCTATCAAACTAAAAATCTAAATGGGCACAAATACAAAGAAATGGCAATACAAATACGCAAGGACCACGAATAAATGAGGAAGGGCTTTTTGAAAAGCTTGGTTATCGTCAATAGTTTGATATTTCGTTGGCTTTCAAACATTCACAGGTCTCGTATACACATAGTCTTATATTACATGTACAGTATAAACAATATTTCATTATATTATGTGTGCACAAAATTACACCGACTACGCTGTAGATTATATTGTCCTCTGAAATGATTTTTTTAGAGTGATTGCTTGTGTCCAATCATTACATACTTATAATCCGAAAACACGATGTACCATACCTTTATCTTATCTATTAAGGACTAACTTGAACATATTTTTTATGATTTGGAGGTATAACATAAAAAAAAACTGAGTGTACACTAAATAAACCGCGAAACGGTCTATGATGAGAGTACACTCCGATTTTTGTGTGTAATATCTCCATAACATATATCAAATGTATTCAAGTGAATCCTCATAATTTGTCCCATAATCCTCAAAAATTCGATTGAATTGATGGACTCTTTACAAATTACAAATCAGTACGCTGCTCAATCCGCCAATCAAAGCGACGTTATAATGGCGACGTCACTTTTTTACGTGATGGACTGATAACATAAATGTCTAAGCCAATGAAAATGCTTCTTACAAACAAGATTAAATTATACAAAAATATTTCCTTGTGAAAAGTGCCAATGATAAATAAAGCTGTAAATCTTGCAAAATGACCAGTAAGGTATTACGAAGCTATGATCCAATGCGACATTATGTAAACAATGTATCGGATTTTGATCCAGCAAGTGTGAAAGCACACAAGGACAAAGACTACGCCAAAATCAAGGAAATCCTTCAGGACGGTCTGAAGACAGACTTTGATGTATTTATCTGTGTCAACAAGAGCTGGCATGCGTTTATCTTATGCGCGGCTAACAAGGTCGAATGGGAACCATTCCCAGGTATGTTGTCTAAAGATCCATTTGACATTCCAGGGCTCTTAATGGTGAGTGAAGTGGAGCTGTGTTTCGAAAACGAAAAGCTTGGCACTTACAAAATCAGACGTAAAATGGACATATTTAAAGACATTGTCCATAAAATCACCAAATCGTATTACATTGGGAGGTACAAGGATGTAAACATCAAGGCTTTTGAGTTTGCAGCTTTGAGAGCCGCGCCACACAGATATAACGTTATACTCGACGACTGCGTAGAGTTCTCCAAGGGGTTCTGCCTTGAACTGCTGGCCTACTGTAGCAACTACAGGGACTTGGAGGCAGAAGTGAACAGTCGTATCTCCAAGGCGACCGCCAGTGGGCTCAGTATCGAACAGCTTTCGAGGCGGATCAGGAGTTCGGGTTGGATGGTCAACAAATTTCTGGGTGGAGGTGAGACGGCCACTTTTTTGGCCAGTGTCGGTCAGGGAACAACACTCGTATTTCTGATGTTGTATACAGTGTTTGTTGCAGCTGTTGTATCCAGCATAACCGTATATTTCATGAAATAAATCATATGTATATTATATTATCATCCGGAGGCAAAAACATAATCATGAGCGCAAGTCAAGCACGAGACTATCACTGTCCAATTTGTTATTTTCAATACTTACCTGTAACCATGGAAACAAATGTCAATAATTCAATATTTACTTAATGCTTGAAAATCTTTTCCGTGCTTCAGCTCGAAAACACTTGAAACTAATCTCTAGAAACCTTTGTACACATATTAGGCAAGTATCCTTTTAATGTCCTATTATTAGATTATTAGATATTTTGCATGTAACCACAGGATCAAATAGTCCGAAATACAAAATGCACTGTTTGGAAGGTGTGTTCATGCTTCATTTCAAATAACAATCAATTGTTCTTTATATTTTTTTTTTACATATATCGATAAGGCCAATGAGCATGGTTTTTGTTGTTCTTTTGTTATTAAAGAAATTTTATTTTTGATATTGTGTTTGTTACGATTTGAACTGTTCAAAATAACTAAAATAAGATAACATACCACACTTTGCGACTCATTGTTCCTTAGGTCGCCTGTCTTTAGTTTCATACATTTACAAATGTATTTAGATGCATAACGTAAACATGTAAGAAGAGCTGACTTGAATGAATGGTCTAGCAAAAGTAAGTGAAGATCTTTGGGTGCTGATCGTTTGAGATTGCCACATTAACCTTACAAGACAAACAATAAAAAAAACATAAGTCCCCTTTTTTGCATAAACATCTACAGGTGCAGGAATGCCGTGAATACGTATCACTGTTAATGTTGTCCTCCATTATATAAGCACCTTAACTAACTTCGACACTTGTTTTTCCTTGTTATTATTTTACCTGTTTACAATATTGTACGCAGCGACATTAACATCGTTATAGATTTTTGCAAAGTACTGCAACCTCTAAATCACTTCTTGCAACGATGTATCTAGAATTAATGGAAAAGGTGTATCAATATTCATTTGAAAAGTCCTATGCATCTGATTGATTTTAACGATTCCCTTCAGAAACGTTGATTTATTGTCGGGGTACATTTAATATTGTGTTAAACCACGGCCTTCACCGTTGACATAACAGTCGATCCTGGCTTCGATCAGAAATGAGGTGAAAAGTGAAAGTAGAATTCTTACGCGTGATTTGCCATTTTTGGGTAAAACTCTTTTCATAACTGGTATTATTTAATGTTGCTGTACTATTTCTCATCAATTTAAACAACGAAAACTAACAAAAACACTGAACAATACAAAATGTAGCCTTCGTGTCAGGCAGTGCAGACACAACGCGGAACCTGTAAACAATGTGACGTCATCGGAATGTTGGAGTTGCAACAAAATACAACAATGTATATTTTATGACAAAATGTAGGACAACATTACCAGTAATATTCGTAGTACTCCCTGACCACTACCCAGTATATATATCTCTTAAGATAAGAGATCCCCAAAAAGGCTGTATCTTTCCTGGTCTCCGAAATATTAGACACTGTTAAGGGATCACATATATAAAAGTACACAACCACTAGAACTGACTAGATTACCAATAGATTAAACCTTTCCAACCAATGGATGGGAGAAACAAGGGAGGGTCCGTGATCCCTTGTACTAACCAGAATGAAGACAGAATTACATCCAAGTTATAACTTCCACGTAAGTCCTATTTAATTATCAAATTCTGTCTTTATTCAGTTAGTACGGAACCACGGGAGATGTTCAAAGACAGTGTTCATGAATAAATATTTACATTTACACTGTAGCTCCACTAGATATTTAAGCATTGAACTGTTTTTGTATGGTATTTATGATCTTTTTGAATGCCAGAGCTTTGCAAGCAAACAACATTATGATTTGTTTGCTTGCAAAGCTCTGGCATTCAAATAGATCATAAATACCATACAAAAACAGTTCAACGCTTATATTTACATTCATTTTACTTTTTTGATTTTTAAATGCTATAATTCATATCTAAAATTCATAATTCCCGCCTTATCGACAGTTAGAAGGTTTTTTGTCAGTCGTTGGAACAGCCGGAACATGGTCGCGTGTTTTTTGGCAAACAAAATAGAACATGGAAATTTTTTTTTTTTTAAAAACCTCAATTTTGTTAATCATTTTATTATCAACGTAATGCGCAAATGGCATATTTTTCATAAATAATGTAGACAAAATAATTAGTTGTTAAACTTAATCATCCTGGATATTGTAGTTTCGGTTTGTGTTGTATTAATACGCTGATAAATGTAGCGCGTGATGGGTGGCATTTAAACGTACATCAACGCCAGAGCTCTCAAACAGACTATATAGTGACAATGCCAGACAAATGTAAATATAACTTTACCAACCTCACTACGAGTCCATAACTTCCAAATCTTTATTATGACGTCATTATTATAGTGACGTCATAATTGTAACGTCGGCGATAACGAAATATGCATGGCTGTTGAAAAGACTGTTCCGTCTTTGACGATAATAATTTGTTCATTCATCGAGAAGCAAAATTTCTGGATATAGTCTTTAAAAATCGTTGTCAAATGTAAATATAAGCATTGAACTGCTTTCATTTTGGAAGTTGTGGGCTTATGAATGCCAACTGGACAAAGGCAAATTCAACACGAAGCGCTAGCGCGCGTCATTAAATTTGCTCAGCTTCCAATTCTGACCATTTTCCCCCTGCTGAATGCATTATGTTGCCATCTTTGTCATCTGAGGCAAGTCCATTAGACATGGCCGTCTATTGACACACTTTTCCTTCAAACATGAATCTCGGATATTTTTTTATGTTAATAATGTCCATGGGACTGAATAATATGGATCTTTCCAACCTATTGATGCCATGTAACAGCCTGGTGTTATTTTTATAGCAGTCTTTAAAATATCCGTTTTAAAATGGCTATAAATAACAGATTCGTTGACTTAAATTCAGGCTTAAAATCATTCTAAATGAACCATCCTTCTTGTGACGTATACAAAACTTGCTTCTTTAGTAGTTTTTCAATTTCTTGAGAAATTACCAGTTTTTCTTTTTAATTGAATTTGTATTGAACATTGCCATATGACACACTGTTACTTAGGTTCGTAAACAATCCAATCCTCACGCCATTGATAGCCTCCAGCAGTACAAAATCAGATGCAAGAGTTTTCTAAAATTGAATTTAAATGTTACCTGCTACAAAGATGTCCACCTGCCTTGGCAGTTGTGGAAGTGTGCATGCTAAAAAGGTTGCCAATCTCTATCCGCACTTAAGTAAGGACAGGAGTGGTGTCGGGCAAATCTATTTTCGCTCCTGTCCCTTCTTGAAGTTTTTTTTACTTCTTGTGATAATTTGGTGGGCCCCAATGGCCATGATTTTGTTGATGGTAGTTACCACCACCTGGTCCTAGAATGACCAAAACAAAAAACGAAAAACAAAAAGCTGTGCGATCCTCGAGATCACTGACGAGTCCTAAATTGACAAAAAAAGTTGTGCTATCGTTGGCATCACTGACGAGTTCTAAAATTACAAAAAAAAATGTGTTATCCTTAGCGTCACTGAGGAGTAACACAATGACAAACCAGTTGTAGGAGCCCGGCATCACTGACGAGTTACAGAATGACAAACCAGTTGCAGGTGCCCCGGCATCACTGACGAGTCACAGAATGACAAACCAGTTGTAGGAGCCCTGGCATCACTGACGAGTCACAGAATGACAAACCAGTTGTAGGTGCCCCGGCATCACTGACGAGTCACAGAATGACAAACCAGTTGTAGGTGCCCGGCATCACTGACGAGTAACAGAATGACAAACCAGTTGTAGGTGCCCTGGCATCACTGACGAGTCACAGAATGACAAACCAGTTGTAGGTGCCCCGGCATCACTGACGAGTCACAGAATGACAAACCAGTTGTAGGTGCCCCGGCATCACTGACGAGTCACAGAATGACAAACCAGTTGTAGGTGCCCGGCATCACTGACGAGTAACAGAATGACAAACCAGTTGTAGGTGCCCTGGCATCACTGACGAGTCACAGAATGACAAACTAGTTGTAGGTGCCCTGGCATCACTGACGAGTCACAGAATGACAAACTAGTTGTAGGTGCCCTGGCATCACTGACGAGTCACAGAATGACAAACCAGTTGTAGGTGCCCTGGCATCACTGACGAGTCACGGAATGACAAACCATTTGTAAGTGCCCGGCATCACTGACGAGTCACAGAATGACAAACCAGTTGTAGGTGCCTCGGCATCACTGACGAGTCACAGAATGACAAACCAGTTGTAGGTGCCTCGGCATCACTGACGAGTCACAGAATGACAAACCAGTTGTAGGAGCCCTGGCATCACTGACGAGTCACAGAATGACAACTGGGAAGTCACAGAATGACAACTGACGAGTCACAGAATGACAAACCAGTTGTAGGTGTCCCGGCATCACTGGCGAGTCGTTAACAGTTGTTCAAAATGATGTAACTATATACAACGAGACAGCACAGCCATGATTCTGCTGTAGCCTCAGTAGCTCTGATCGCTAATGCACAGACTGTAGAAATGTACCATGGTAGGTGGTTTTTCCCCTGGAAAACCCCCGTTGGATGCATTTGTTACATTGACTGCGTCGTAGGACATTTGCATAGAAGACTACTGGCACTTCATATTGATCGTTATTGGACCCAGGGTGGTTTGTGGGATCGAAACCTACTGCACACAAGTCTGGTGAACATGTGTATGCAAATCAGCTGTACATGTAGTAATTCCTTTCAAAGGTGTGTTGTGTGAACGATTAGGACCTACATGTCTTCTATAATAAGCAACAAAACCTAATGTAAACGTCATGATATGATATTCGTCAAAACGGATTATTTGTAAAGCAAAGTGATTTACAAAGAAAATCGTTATTTTCGGTTTGAAAAACGTTTGAACATCGTTTGGGCTATAATTAGCAATTCATTATTGTGTTTAAAATCTTGCAATAATGGCCGCACAGGTATTACGAAGCTATGATCCAATGCGATATTATGTCAACAATATCTCGGAATTCGATCCAAAAATTGTGAAAGCGTTCAAGGACAAAAACTCGGCCAAAATCAAGGACATTCTTCAGGACGGTCTGAAGACAGACTATGATGTATTTATCTGTGTCAACAAGAGCTGGCATGCGTTTATTTTATGCGCCGCTAACAAGGTCGAAGGGGCACTATTCGCAGATATGTTGTCTAAAGATCCATTCGACATTCCAGGACTTATTAATGGTGAGTGAATTGGAGCTGTGTTTCGAAAACGAACAGCTTGGGACTTACAAAGTTAGAAGTAAAATGGGCTTGTTTAAAGACACTGTCAATAGAATCACCAAATCGTATTACATTGGGAGGTACAAAGATGTAAACATCAAGGCTTTTCAGTTTGCAGCGTTGAGAGCCGCGCCACACAGATATAACGTTATACTCGACGACTGCGTAGAGTTCTCAAAGGAGTTCTGCGTTCAACTGTTGGCCTACTGTAGCAACTACAGGGACTTGGAAGAAGAGGTGAACAGACGTATCCCCCAGGCAACTGCTAGTGGGCTTAGTGCCGAACAGCTTTCTAGACGAATCAGGAGCTCGGGTTGGATGGCCAACACATTTCTGGGGGGAGGTGAGGTGACCACTTTTTTGGCGAGTACCGGTCAGAGAACAACTCTAGTATTTCTAATGCTGTACACTGTGTTTGTAGCGGTTGTTGTATCCAGTTTGACTGTATACATGCTGAAATAACATACTTTACGAAATGGTGTCTGGGCCAGAGGAAACTCGGGCTAATAGCCATCCCGAGACAAAGGATTATCTGCACAGAAGATAAAAATTAATTAGGACACTCTCTCTGCCTGTTATTTATTTTACAAACAGATATCATTTTCGATATTTTACCTGTTATCATGGAAACTGTGCCAGTTATTCAAAATTTACTCTATGCAAGCTCAACTGATCTCCAGAAAACACATATCAGGTTAGCACTATTTAAGCCTTTGAATATTGACGAGATTCCATTTTTTGATATTTCAACTGTTACCATAGAAACAAATTGTCTGAAATACTAATTTTACTGTTTCAGTGTTTCCGGCTTGCACTTTAATACGCATTCTGTTGATCTGTTAAAAAAACTTATACATTTCAGGCCATTGATGATAGTTTCTCTGTTACAACTTTTCCAATATAGCTTAATCTTTTTTTGTATAGAAAATTCATATTTTTTGACCATGTCCATAGCCTCCAGATGGCCTTTGAATATTTTACATATACTGGTAGCTACAAAGATATTCAGATGCATAATGTACATAATATTATATAATAATAAATGTATTTTTGTCAGTCTATGTCGTCATATAATGGCAATTGATAGCTTATTACAACATTTGGATGTATTTGGTTAAGAGTCTTAACGTAAACATAGTGAAACGGTTCATCATTGTCTTAGTATACTTAAGGATTGAATACTGTTATGTTGAGGTGTATGGGGGTATAAACCTCAATAGGTCTTGAGACAAATTTTATGAACTGCAACTGCAAAGCAGTTCATAATAAATTTGTCTCAAGACCTATTGAGGTTTATACCTCCATACACCTCAACATAACTTTATTCAATCCTTATATTTATATGTTTTTGATATTTTGTACAATATTTTGTCTTTGACAAATAGGGACTTGTGCAAGTCTACCACAGAACTTACCGAAATGTACGTCATCGCTCTTCGTCTACATATGGTTAATACTTTTAGGATTTCTTTCGTGAACAAACTTAATAGCGAATTAAAACAAATATTAGTTTTAAAGGAATTTATTTCATATAAATATGATCACTTTTGAAAAGGAATTTAAAAAATATAGTCCAAGGTCGACAAATGTATTCCTACGCCGCACTTGGTATAGTTCATTGAAAAATGACTCGAGTTAACTGTGGTAGGTTCATTGAGTCTGAATTGAGTGGAAATATAAATATTTCTGCATAACTGCTTTTGATGTTTTAACTTTTTTTTCCCATCTATATAAGTTTTCCTCATCTGTGTCAACACACAGGGCATCCATTAGGACATTGAGACTATGTTTTTGACTCCCTTTTTAAGGAACATATCTATTTTGACATATATTTTACCCTTCAGATTTCTGAGATTTCATGAGGTATTCCAATCTGTTAACTGTTCAAGGTGCAGGATAAATTACAGCATACAGCATTTGGTTCAGAATGTAATTCAATTCTAACATTGTCATTTGTACAAGAGAACTTTTGAATATTTTCTTCTTTGCGTTGTATAATGGCTGTACTTGTCGAAAATAAATAAAAAAATGAATGAAAATGATTGGTATTGTTTTATTTCCATTTCATATAAAGGATCAACAAGACATTTCTTTTAAACATTGAGATAGCGGTCAACATTTACCAAGTCATTGGATCCTTATTAGATTTACACCATTCAGTCACGAAGACAGTATCTGTCATGGCACTTTTATCTAACAACTGACAAATCAGTAACAAAACACATTGCACTTAGATAAATTGATAACCCTTTCTGTAATTGACTTTCATCTTTAAATAACAGTTTCCTTATTTAACAAATATATATAATTCATTCAACCAGAGCAAGAGATATATCGGTACTGCACTAACTGTATACACAACATACTTGAAACAAAACAAAATTTAAATAAAGAATACAGATCTTTTTTTCATTCTTCTGACCCCATTTTTTGATGTGGCTCTGCTTCAATGCCCATTAACTTCATCATTCGAAAATGGTCGAATTTAAAAAAAAAAACATTTAAAATATTTTTGTGTGCTTGCCAACCTCTTAGAACTTTCATTGGGAAAATGTACATGATGAATTTCTCAAACTTCTAAAAAGGGACTACAATAAATGTTTAATATAAACCTCCTTTTGATTATAACTAACTACATATTATAAGCTGCACTTCCTCATGGTTTCTAAATTCATTACAGGTATCTTTCAATTGGTATGTAATTATCTGTTGACAAAATATAATTCGGATGGTGACTTATTGTCTTGAAAAATACCTCAACATTTCTCAGATAAAATATCTTATCTTTGACATGAATGGTTTAACAATAACGAAAAATATGTTTAAACGTAACAAAATGAAGCAGGAAGGTGTATTGCTAAGAACCTTAATTTAACATAATAAATAGACATACATAATTAAAACCTAGATTTACTCAGTATCGTAGTCAAACTAATAAGAGCACCTGCCATGAAAAGCACACCCGACCTTTTTCAGGAAAAAAGGATTGGTGTGTTAATTGATACATAAAAAGTTCCTTACCACACTGATCTGCCAATATTATCTTCAGTATTTTGAACAAAGATTGTTTTTGCTACATACAGAAATGTCACATGTAAACATTTCTCTTGTATGTGGTTTTTAGTAAGTGCACAGTGCACTTATTAGGTTGAATACGTTAATGCTAATAGACACTACGTCAATTTGCTGTGAATGTTGATTTCTGATGTAGCATACTTTGGAAAAACTGTTCCTGTTTGTAGTCGAGATGTTGTAGAAATTTGTTTATGCGTGCCTCCCTGTCCTTTGCGTACTGTTGTACTCTACATTGTATACTAACAACATCTTCACTTTTGTCCAAACTGTTCTGTTGTTTAATATCCTTCAACACATTCTCATAGTCACTTTCTCTCTGTCGCCTCTCCTTCTCAGAATCATTCTTTTCCTTGGCATCCTGTCGGTGAAGAAAATAATATGGATGTAAAATAGTTTCAAAAACAAGTTCTCAACAGGGATCAACATTAGCCAGGGGTGCTGTTTAGCCTGTTTTTTTTATAACTGTACATTTATTTTTACCTTTGGTGTATCAGATTTATTTTTATCCGTAAACTTTAATACACATGTAAATAAGGAATAAATCTCGTCTGAACTTGTTCCTCATGCCATCAAACTATTGGGTGTACATTTAAGGATTAAACTGTCTTTATTTGGTGTCTATTGTCGATATAGATGCCAGAGTTTTGCAAACAGACGTGTCACAATATTGTGACACGTCTGTTTGCAAAGCTCTGGCATCTATATCGACCATAGACACCAAAAAAGACAGATTAATGCTTGTATTTACATTCTCGACATATTTTTTTTTGGTTATATTTGATAATTAAAATTGAGTTAGCATAAAAAATGCCAATATTCAGCGACTTCGTCAATGGGGTTTGACAAATAGAACTTTTTTTTTCATTTGACACGTGCAGATTGGCAAACAAAAAAGTGCATTGAAATTATACAAAAACAAGGGCCCGTTGACGATTGGAGGGCCACAACATATGCCCGCCGCAATATTTGACACATGAAAGGGGGTACTTTCACAGGTACTTTCACAGGTTGTAATGCTTTACAAGAGCTGTTGGAGAGCAAATGTTTGTCAATAAATAATTAAAATATATTAATTGGAATGGTTTCGCAAATTGCATTAATAATATTTATATTGTTTACTTGATCAGATTATGTTTTGTGAATCCATATAATTTTCAAAACCATACCATTTTATATATATATAAATTATTTATTGACAAACATTTGGGAGACAAGCTATGCTGTTGTAGATTAAATGAATATATTAAATACAAATGTAATTGCTTTTGGACATATTTCTTCAATTTTTTGACAAAATATTATCCTAATGAGAGTTGTCTCCCTTGAAAAATGTGGACCGGTATAAATTGTCTATTGTGAGCATTTTCACGTTGTTTTATTTTCAGTTTCACCCCAAGAAGGGATAGTGTAACTCCATAGGGACTCTTACCAAATATCAGCACCCTAGTACAATCATAAAGTGATGTGTTAAATAGCTTTCAACATTTGCACAAAATTAAAAAATTAAATGTGTTTTTTCCCCAAAAAAATATTTCAGTTTAACTCCAGCAAGGGATAGTTTAACCCCCACAGGGAACCTAATACCATGTATTACTATGCCTTTCAACACTCACAATATAAACTTAACACAAAGTCCAAAGATTTAAAAACAAAAACAAAAAAACACAGATTTAAAAAGAAAAATCCAATTTTTTTTTAAAGTTTTACTCCAGGAAGGGATTGTCTTACTCCATAGGGACTCTATTGCCAAATATCAGCACCCTAGTACAATTATAAAGTGATGTATTAAAACCTCTTTTAAAACACTTAACCAAAAACTTAATGCAGAAATATTCTTAGTCCAAAAATTTGAAAATTCTGTTTTTTTCCCAAAAAAATCTTTTAGTTTAACTCCGGCAGGGGATAGTTTAACCCAAGAGGGAGTCTATTGCCAATTATCAGCACCCTAGTACAATTATGAAGTGATGTATTAATACCTTTCAACACTTGCACCAAAAACTTAACGCAGAAATATTCTAAGTCCAAAAATTTTCAAAAATCTGGGTTTTTTTTCAAAAAATCTTTTACTTTAACTCCGGCAGGGGATAGTTTGACCCCCACAGGGACCATATTACCATAAATTACTATGCCTTTCAACTCTTGCACCAAAAATTTAACATTTGGAAAACCAACGCCGACGCCGGAGTGAATACATAAGCTCTCTCTCTTCTTCGAAGACACGAGCTAAAAATGTTTTTTTTTTTTTTAAAGTTTTACTCCAGAAAGGGATTGTCTTACTCCATAGGGACTCTATTGCGAAATATCAGCACCCTAGTACAATTATAAAGTGATGTATTAATACCTTTCAACACTTGCACCAAAAACTTAACACAGAAATATTTTAAGTCCAAAAATTTGAAAATTCTGGTTTTTTCCCAAAAAAATCTTTAGGTTTAACTCTGGCAGGGGATAGTTTAACCCAAGAGGGACTCTATTGCCAATTATCAGCACCCTAGTACAATTATAAAGTGATGTATTAATACCTTTCAACACTTGCACCAAAAACTTAACGCAGAAATATTCTAAGTCCAAAATTTTTCAAAAATCTGTTTTTTTTTCCAAAAAATCTTTTAGTTTAACTCTGGCAGGGGATAGTCTAACCCAAGAGGGACTCTATTGCCAATTATCAGCACCCTAGTACAATTATGAAGTGATGTATTACGCATGTGGGTTAATGTTGCGTCCCGTTTTGTTGCTCATTAGTGTATTCATGTAAAATATACATTGTTGTACATTGTTGCAACTTGTACATTCCAATGACGTCACATTGTTTACAGATCCCGCGTTTTGTCTGCACTGCCTGACACTAAGGCTTCATTCGGTGTTTTTTAATGTTTTTGTTAGTTTTCTGATAATTCAATTGATCGGGTATGATTAAACAACCCAAATCAATATGAGGTGTGATTGTAATTTTAAGTTTAAACCGCATGTTGCGAAAATACTTCCAACTTTCACTTTGTCAGTGCATTCGTGATCGCAGCTTCGATCGGCTGTCATGGCAACGACGAGGACGGTGGTTTCATCACAGTGACGAATTTACAAACTTGCATGTGTACAGCCGAACATTTCTAACTATACCTTATGTCTTTGGAAATCATCTGTAAATAATTAATTGAATTAATTACGATCCATTGCATTCGTTTATTAACGTTTGTTCGTTTCTATATGCCGATTTCGATACTTAAAACACTGAAGAGTTCCAATATTGGAGAATGAACATTAACACTTGCTCTATGAATCGTCCTAGAGCACCCGACTACCCTACATCAATACTTATGAAACAGGTACGAGCGTGAAGGTAATTGTATGAGAGCAACGAAAAGTGCTGTACATTCTTACGAAAATGACAAACATCGTCAAAATTACTTAAAAAGAGGTCAATTAATCGGCATTTCTTCAATTAACACCAGTTTATAACGCCGTTATGTAACCATACTTGAATAAATAGAAGAATGTACAGCACTTTTTCTCGGTTTCTTAGCACGATGAATAAGTGTATCATATTTGTTTGTACGACAAAATACGTTGGCCGGGTGCTCTGGCCATATTTACCGACCAAGTGTTAATGTAGTCCTTCGTGCCGGTCACGTGACCACGCGAGAACACGAGGAACGACAAAAACATCCAGATAAAGACGTTGGACACCTAACATTAAAATCCGATCAAAAAAAAACCCAGAACTAACCGGGAAATCATTAAATATTGAATTTATATTAAAACATGATGTTTTTTGTTCTTTTTAATTATAAATGCAACATTAACCCACATGCGTAATACCTTTCAACACTTGCACCAAAAACTTAACGCAAAAATTTTCTAAGTCCAAAAATTTTCAAAAATCTGGGGGTTTTTTTTCAAAAAAATCTTTTACTTTAACTCCGGCAGGGGATAGTTTGACCCCCACAGGGACCATATTACCATAAATTACTATGCCTTTCAACTCTTGCACCAAAAATTTAACATTTGGAAAACCAACGCCGACGCCGGAGTGAAGACATAAGCTCTCACTCTTCTTCGAAGACACAAGCTAAAAAATGTTTTTTTTTTTTAAAGTTTTACTCCAGAAAGGGATTGTCTTACTCCATAGGGACTCTATTGCGAAATATCAGCACCCTAGTACAATTATAAAGTGATGTATTAATACCATTCAACACTTGCACCAAAAAATTAACACAGAAATATTCTAAGTCCAAAAATTTGAAAATTCTGGTTTTTTCCCAAAAAAATCTTTAGGTTTAACTCTGGCAGGGAATAGTTTAACCCAAGAGGGACTCTATTGCCAATTATCAGCACCCTAGTACAATTATAAAGTGATGTATTAATACCTTTCAACACTTGCACCAAAAACTTAACACAGAAATATTCTAAGTCCAAATATTTTCAAAAAACTGTTTTTTTTTCTCCAAAAAATCTTTTAGTTTAACTTCGGCAGGGGATAGTTTAACCCCCACAGGGACCATATTACCATAAATTACTATGCCTTTCAACACTTGCACCAAAAATTTAACATTTGATAAACCAACGCCGACGCCGGAGTGAAGACATAAGCTCTCACTCTTCTTCGAAGAGACGAGCTAAAAATGAAGTATCATTGTTGGAAGGAGATATTGATACAAATAATGGTGTGTAGATCTGTTGAAACCAAATGGCAACTTTAAATGATGAGATGTATATATGTTGCAAATATGGGAAACCTTGGTTTAGACACAACACAAAAATTAGTTCACATGTTTATATACAGAATATATATAGCCTGGGTCAGGTAGTATTGAAGTTATGGTTCGGATAAGTAAAATCATCAAAGGGAAATAACTCCGCTAATAAGGGGGTAAGGGGCATAATTTTGGTATGTGACACTCCGGCTTATCTAGATGTATATTTGTGTTAAGTAAGGACAGCCTGGGTCGGGTAGTATTGGAGTTATAATCCGGACAAGTAAAATCATCAAAGGTGAATAACTCCAGAATTAAGGGGGTAAGGGACATGATTTTGGTATGCAACATTCCGGCTCATCAATATGTTTATTTGTTTCAAGTATGGAGAGCCAGGGTCGAGTAGTACTGGAGTTATGGTCCGGACAAGTAAAATCATCAAAGGGGAATAACTCCACAAATAAGGGGGTAAGGGGCATGATTTTGGTATGCGACACTCCGGCTCATCAAGATGTATATTTGTGTCAAGTATGGAGAGCCTGGGTCGAGTAGTATTGGAGTTATGGTCCGGACACCATATGTGCCCGCCCGCCAACATGATAACATAATACGTCCCGTCTTTTGTCGGGCGTATAAAAACACAGTTTACGTTAGTTACAAGTAGTTGTGTTGGGTGAATATATTCATGCGCAGCATGGATTGATGTCAATTTTTGGGTGTTAATTATGCTCACATAGACTGCAATTTTTTTTACTTAGTTTATATCGTGGCTTTGCCACGAAAATGGAAATATATAGAGCTCTATCAACCAAAAGAAAGAAAGGAATAAACAGTGAAGGTTGGATGAGGATATGGAGAGGAAGAAAGGCCTCAAACGAATGTTGTAGGTCAAACATGACGGGAAAGACCAGAGGTCATGTTACCTGGAGAGCCTGGTAATTCTTCTGGTAGTGTAGAATTCCAGAATACAGATGCCATACACTGAACTCGGGCCACAGCACACTGACAAAGGCAAGGCAGCTGTAAGCTGTCTGTAAATCAAACAAACTATTAATGCACAATGTATACAGTTGATACACAAACAGGAGCTTCATGGACCTTAACAGTCTCCGGAGTTCTGAAATATTTCATTCAATTTGACCCTTTCTGGCCTCTACCATGCATCAGTCCCTGTCAAAAATGTGATTTCCCTAATGCGAGACCTGAAGCATCATGGAATTCACAATTTTGGTAAAGCACTAAAACCTTTCAATCTATGAACGGTATTTGATTCTACCTTATTTGGGTATTGAGAAGATTTTTGAAATTTCAGGCAGTTTGACCACTTTTTGATCTGCCCTTTAGTCCCCTGGGGATGGGGACAATACAATTCACAATTTTGGTTCACCTTTGGTCATGGAAGGTTTCTGCAAAATTTCACTGAAATCAGGTGTTTCTGAGTAGAAATCAAAAATGTAAATTGCATGACATACAATGCATGGAGCACGACGACGGACAAAAGGTGATCAGAAGAGGTCACTTAAAAACTTTGAATACACAAAATACAGTTTTTATAATCTTAAGACTAATGCTTTATTTTATTTTAGATATGCTTAAATCACACATATATGTTTCAGTAAAATAATACTGAAGTGGTTTGTGATTTGATGCTAATGACGTTGAGATCATCCTTACACAAAGCATGATATAAATTACATTGTATTTACAATAAAGAGCTAAATTTAAACTGCAATTACAAAGCAAGTACGTTTACTGATACATGGATCGACTCCATCATAGTGATATCTGGAGCAAGATCCTTTATGCTTAGAATCCGATTCGTTCCATGAAACATAAATCTTAATCGACCTTCATATATCAACACAGGACTTTAAAAGTCTTTGTCAAGGCTTGTCAAAAAGTAAAATAAAATCACAATCCATCCTTATTCTTGGAAAGAACATTTCTAGTAAAAACTGTCAAGCGTTTGGACTAGTAAACAAAAACAGCGCTGGTAAATGTACCCCAAAGCAAAGTTTTGAAAGTACAGGGAATAATTCACACTTTATGCAATATCTAGAAGAATAGGTCCCTTATACCAGGTATTTTATTTTGAGAGGCCAATTGTTGCATTGATATCCTCCTCCTAAAAAGCTGCTGTTAAGATCTGAACAGTGGGCTAACAGATAATTGTATTGCATTCCTTGTAGTTACTTACCTTACTGCAAATGTTTTATTAAAAAGGTGTTGCTGCAAATGAGTCGATTAAATCTAGTATTTGTAATAGAATAGAGTTCACTATACCTGCCACAACAGGAAGTCACTGAGTCGCACCTCTCCTGACGTTCGGATGAGAAGATCTGGATCTCTAGATTTCCTGGTATACAGACAATTATCCAGGAGTTCTTCCGATATATCACTGAGTGGGGAAACAGATATTTAAAGTAAATATTCAGTTTATGCAAGACTAATGTATGCTACTTAATTAAGAATTACACTTGTAACAATGCCCCTAAAAAGCAAGTACGTGGCGCATGGTTTCGACACTCCCTACGTGCATCGGTTTGTGTTTCCCAGGGAGGCGAAGCTGAGAAATGGGCTGTTTTCTTCTGTCGTGGTTGTGTCCTTGGGAAAGAAACTTTAGCCTTATTGTTCTGCATGGTATGCAACAGGCCTCTTGTATGTTGCTAAGTAAGGTAGTCACCAACTACTACAAGGATACCCCACCTCAAAATGACCCTGGCTGGCCACAGGGCGATAAACCCAGCAAACAAACAAACAAACAAAAAAAAAACAGATATATTCATAACTTACACTGTCACAATAAACATGAAGAAAATCTTTATTAATAAATGAACTTATCTAATTATCTACTTTAGGTACCAGATTTACATTTGCCATCATTTAATTTTCACTGGCATTTTGGACAGCAGGTAATTCATCCATAGTGTTAATATGTTTTATTACATATATACTTACCAGACAAGCAACATTTCAAAGACAGTATTTGTGTGACAATGATTATGTTACATTTCTAAATTCACTACCATCAGCTCCAGATATCTATTTCATTAAACCTAAGGTAAGTCCTTAACTTTTAATTTTCCATAGGAAAGCATTGCAGAATTTAATTTGAAAATCTTCAGTAAGGAACTTTCCTTCAATTCTGTAATTGCTTTACTATGGAAACCTTTAATATGAGGAACTTCATTAATTAAAGGAATATTGATGAAACTTTGACAAGCGACAATACACTAATAAAAATAGCTATTCTATTTCATTAATTCCACTTTCAGTAATTAATTGATGTTTTTTTAAAGATTAAATTACAGCATATAAATGTTGATAAATAGCATAAAGTGAAGGATGTGCTAATATAGCCATTTTGTTGTCTAGATCTTGTATTCATAGTCCTACTAAATGACAAACCTTTGCAGCAAAACATATCATAGTGTACAAGCTTGATGTTGTGTTATAACAACTATGACTTCCATATAGATACAGCACAATGCTTAATTTGCAGGAATATCTCCTAGATAGACGTATAATCCTATGGGTAGTCAGTCCAAATGTTTAAGTTCAATCAAGTCATATCAGTCAATGACTTGACAATGAATTCTCACCTTGTCCTAATGAGCCCATTTGAAACTCCTTCTGCCAACTCTCGCATACCAGCACAGATCTCATCTCTGGATGTGTATGAGAAGCACACATTTAGTATGGCCCTGTGGATTAGAAATTGCATCAGTATATATGGAACATATACATGTTAATAACACTATCATACTACACACAAATATCACTTCTATTTTTTTTTTTTTTTTTGCTTTTCTGACCAATGAATAATTTTCATTTTACCATAACTTTATCCATAATCAATATCATGATTCTACTATTAAAGAGAAACACTTTTAGAAGTTATTGAGATTCCAAGCAGACCAGAAGACTTAACATCTGTTAACAACTACAGTTACCTCCCTTCATCTGTAAAAGCTACAGCACTCTCACTGCATGGGATAATGGCTTAATTACTGGGTAACAATTAACATCCTCATAATACACATGTATGTAATTATAAACTATGGTATTACTAAATAAGTTTGTTTGCTACTATTGTTTAAAAAAAGGAATCTTATATGAATGACAAAATCAATAAACAAATCCATATTGGTTTTTTTTCAATTGAGAAACACAGACAATTGAACAATTGACCTTGCTTTGTTTTAAAAGCTACCATACAAAATGTTTAAATCAAGTAGGTTATACAATCAACATATGCTTCCTATTATTGCTAAACAGAGAGCTGGAGTAAAAGTGAGGAGTGTACAAATCAGAGCTGAACACCAGTGTTCACCATATACTGAAACATTTACCAACGTGTCCAGATACCCTGTTGTGATTTCACATGCTACACACACCATGTGAGTTACTAATAATAGCTCTTCCTACAGGTAATCTTACAGAGCTCTATCACATGCATTACATCACTTCAAGAGTTATTCATCTTTAACAGGATTCTGAATCACTTATCAAATTCATTATCTTTTTCAAAATTTTATATTATATCATGAAATATTTCTAAAAGATTTTAACTAAAATGTTGAAAATTTTACACATTGACTTTTAACTAACTTTGAGGTTCTGTATGGACAAAGAACTATTGAATATTTGAATGAATGTAGGACAACATGTTAATTTTTCAACGCCTTAGTGAGGTACAGATTGGACTGAAGGGTATATATAGGAGGCAGGGAACTATCATGGCTGGGAGGTACGATGCTGTTGGATGGAGTTCTCATTGCCCGGTTTCATTTGGTTTGTTACTACCACAGTTTCAATAGTTCTTAGTCTCCAATGGTGGACCTGGACCTCCCTTTTGGTTATTTTTTTTTTTTAATTTTTGGTAGTTTAAAATGTAAATATCCTGGAGTAGAGGAATTATATATAATTATGTTAAATGTTTGCACCTATTAGACAGTACGTATTAATAGATATAATGCATACTTTATATTTGTGTTGGAATCACTTATAAAAAGTCATGATCAATCATTATGCTTAATGGTTGATTGACAATGAACAGATATTTTTGAAGTTTGATGTAAATTTATCAGTAATTTTGTTCTATTGATCACTTTTCAAGTCTGCTGTAAAACTCAATAATTGTTATTGTCAATCACAAAATATCATAATTGATTAGTCTAATATAAGAAATGATTTATTGATTAATTCGAACAACTGTTCAAGCATATTGATTATATTTTAGTATGGGTTCTTTTGTGTCAGAAATATGCTTGATGGAATATTTCTAAAAGCTGAAATTTTAGCCAGAATACTTAAATATGATCAAACTATGGGTACAAAAGAAATCATACTTCGTCTTTTATAAAGTTAAACCAACCCCCATCAAGTTATGATGATGATAAAGAGTTTTGAGCTGCGTTGATAACAGTAAGTGGTCATATTAGTCAGATAAAGCTGATTCTGAACCTCAGAGATAAAACTTATTCAAGGTTTATACTTTCACTGGACATTTGCATTAATTTTGATTAATATCAGTAACAAGAAACAGATGCAATTAATATATGTCTTGCATTTCCCTGCATCTCAAAGTCAAATTCCCTGTAAATTATATATAGGAAATTCAGAGTCTGTCTTAAAGTTCTTTGGTTACTTCAAAACCTATCAGGATATTATTAATTAAATGTATCTCTAATGTAAATTAAATACAGCAATTCAAGAAGCTGTATAAATGAAACTTACAACAGTACCTGGAAAAACACAAGTCTATCAGGGACATACTAAGTTATATTCTGACTAGCTACATGCACTCAGAAAAGTCTTGCCTGGTGTTGTCCTTGGAGAATTCAACAGCATCAGCCACAACCTGTTGTATGTCTGGAGGCAGCAGAGACAGATTACCAAGTACCCTCACGCACACCTCATGCTTTTGGATCAGCTCACTGTAACATCACAGAACATGTCAATTATTCCTTGTACCAAGTCATAAATAGAGAATATTATTAATAGGCTAAGTTTGATTAAAACAGACATTATGATTTGAAAAGCATATTTATGTTGTTATTGCAGACAAGTAAAATGTGGACTTCAGTTCCCTACACCGACATATGTCTGTTACTTTACAGCAGACGACATACTTAACAAGCAGACGACAACATTTCTGGGATGCAGATGTATTTGAGCCCTACCTTTGTTGAAAACATTGAGCCGAACTTTGTTAAACTGAAGTCACTCAGTCCTAACTTTATTGAAGTCACTCAGTCCTAACTTTACTGATGTCACTCAGTCCTAACTTTATTGAAGTCACTCAGTCCTAACTTTATTGATGTCACTCAGTCCTAACTTTATTGATGTCACTCGGTCCTAACTTTATTGAAGTCACTCAGTCCTAACTTTATTGAAGTCACTCGGTCCTAACTTTATTGAAGTCACTAGTACTCAGTCCTAACTTTATTGATGTCACTAGTACTCAGTCCTAACTTTATTGATGTCACTAGTACTCAGTCCTAACTTTATTGATGTCACTCAGTCCTAACTTTATTGATGTCACTCAGTCCTAACTTTATTGATGTCACTAGTACTCAGTCCTAACTTTATTGATGTCACTCAGTCCTAACTTTATTGAAGTCACTCAGTCCTAACTTTATTGATGTCACTAGTACTCAGTCCTAACTTTATTGATGTCACTAGTACTCAGTCCTAACTTTATTGATGTCACTAGTACTCAGTCCTAACTTTATTGAAGTCACTAGTACTCAGTCCTAACTTTATTGATGTCACTAGTACTCAGTCCTAACTTTATTGAAGTCACTCAGTCCTAACTTTATTGAAGTCACTCAGTCCTAACTTTATTGATGTCACTCAGTCCTAACTTTATTGAAGTCACTCAGTCCTAACTTTATTGAAGTCACTCAGTCCTAACTTTATTGAAGTCACTCAGTCCTAACTTTATTGAAGTCACTCAGTCCTAACTTTATTGAAGTCACTCAGTCCTAACTTTATTGATGTCACTCAGTCCTAACTTTATTGAAGTCACTCAGTCCTAACTTTATTGATGTCACTCAGTCCTAACTTTATTGATGTCACTCAGTCCTAACTTTATTGAAGTCATTCAGTCCTAACTTTATTGAATTCAATGAATCCTAGCTTTGCTGAAGTCAATGAGTCCTAAGCAGGGTTCACACCAGCATTTGTAATCCTTTCGGCAAAATTTTGGCTGAAGTGAAATTTCTTTTGCCAAAATAGATTTTTTGAGCCCAAAATTAAAAAACAATTGAAGACCTAGGCTATATAAAAAAATCATTCATATCTCATCGATCCCTGATTTACCTTTACTTAGGTAAGGTGATAAGACTAAATTTTATCTGTATTAGAGATATAAATACATATGTCTCATTTTTCATTTTATTTCAGCCAAACTATCGTCAGTATCAACGATTTTTTATTGCCAAAAAATTCGCCAAAGTCTATTTTCTTTCTCCAGTGTAATACTTTTTACGCAAATTGCGAATTTGGCGACCGCTGGGGTGAACCCTGTTAAATTTGTTGAATACATTGAGTCTTATTTTTGTTGAAGTCAATAAGTTCTAACTTTGTTGAATACATTGAGTCCTAACTTTGTTGAATTCAATGAGTCCTAGCTTTGCTGAAGTCAATGAGTCCTAACCAGGGTTCACACCAGCATTTATAATCCTTTCGGCAAAATTTTGGCTGAAGTGAAATTTCTTTTGCCAAAATAGATTTTTTGAGCCCAAAATTAAAAAATAATTGAAGACCTAGGCTATATAATAAAATCATTTATATCTCATCGATCCCTGATTTATCTTTACCTAGGTAAGGTGATAAGACTAAATTTTATCTGTATTAGAGATATAAATACATATGTCTCATTTTTCATTTTATTTCAGCCAAACTATCGTCAGTATCAACGATTTTTTATTGCCAAAAAATTCGCCAAAGTCTATTTTCTTTCTCCAGTGTAATACTTTTTACGCAAATTGCGAATTTGGCGACCGGTGGGGTGAACCCTGTTAAATTTGTTGAATACATTGAGTCTTATTTTTGTTGAAGTCAATGAGTTCTAACTTTGTTGAATACATTGAGTCCTAACTTTGTTGAATTCAATGAGTCCTAGCTTTGCTGAAGTCAATGAGTCCTAACCAGGGTTCACACCAGCATTTGTAATCCGTTCGGCAAAATTTTGGCTGAGGTGAAATTTCTTTTGCCAAAATAGATTTCTTGAGCCCAAAATTAAAAAATAATTGACGACCTAGGCTATATAATATAATCATTCATATCTCATCGATCCCTGATTTATCTTTACCTAGGTAAGGTGATAAGACTAAATTTTATCTGTATTAGAGTTATAAATACATATGTCTCGTTTTTCATTTTATTTCAGCCAAACTATCGTCAGTATCAGCGATTTTTTATTGCCAAAAAATTCGCCAAAGTCTATTTTCTTTCGCCAGTGTAATACTTTTTACGCAAATTGCGAATTTGGCGACCGCTGGGGTGAACCTTGTTAAATTTGTTGAATACATTGAGTCTTAATTTTGTTGAAGTCAATGAGTTCTAACTTTGTTGAATACATTGAGTCCTAACTTTGTTGAAGTCAATGAGTCCTTACTTTGCTGAAATAATTTAGTCCTAACTTTGTTGAATTGATTTAGTCCTAGCTCTGTTGAAATCAATACCTATTAAAAACTAGCGGTTGATCAAAAGGACCCTACAACAGGGTCAATAAATTCAACATTTGACTTATATAAATAACCAAATTAGTATGTCAAGTAACATTCTCTGAAATTGATCCCCAGATGGAGAGAAACATAAACTCCTGACCCTGCCTCATCACCCAGTTTATGACTCCATGGTGATGGTCTGAACAAACTTAATTCTTCAGCTTTAAAACATCCTGCATGGAGAGACTCTAATCTCCATCACTTACAATTTCAAAGAGAAAATTTCTTCATGTTCCATAATATAAATGCCTCTTTGTGGCAGATGATCTAAAATGGCATTTCCCATTACTGAAAATGTTTTCTATAAAAAAAAATTAAAATAAGGTTACATAAATCATTTTCCTACCGTTCCTGCATGAGACGCGCAAATTTCTGTCTGGCTATTTCCATAAGGCAGCCAACCTCTTCCTTGGAACGCTTGAAGTTCTCTATACTGAAGGCATATACAGTTACTTCTGTGATGCCAAGATCGAGACACCACTCCAGAGTCTGAAAACAATGGAGAAAGTGTGTAACCAACTAGTTATATCTTAGATTATGACAGCGAGAACTTTTTATTTTGTCTTAATTCCTGAGCAATAATTAAGTGAAGAAATCATCATAAAGTCTAGTAGATGGTAATTCAACAATGCTTTGTGATCCCTTGCACGAAGCACACCTATTCTTCCAAATGACTTTAAGAAAAGTTATTGCTGTAAAACTAAACTTCAACAAGCATGCTGGGTATTGCTAAAGCAGTACATGTCCCCTACATGCAATAGTAACAGTGACCTTCACCCAAAAACTTGATCTGTAGTTACTCATACTGAAGTTACCAACTTTCACTAACATACCTTGAAGCACGACTGAGATAAGTGCGGAAAACTGAGTGGACAGACTGTCAGACGAACGGGGAGGAATTAAACTTATAGTCCCGCCAGTTTCACCGGTGGGGGAATTATAACAAGATCTTGTCTGTTACCGTCAATATTTAAATAACAGGAATTGGGGAAAGCTTCATCTAGGCATGGGCCATTTACCACTGTTATAAAAATTCCAATGGGCCATTTGCTTGTTGTAACAGTAAGACTTTCAATTTTCTATGACATGGCCCTTTAAGCCCTGATGATGCATTAATGTATCACCAGGCCGGGCTGAATGATGCATTAATGCATCACGGAAGTAGATTTTTTTCTGCATTTTTTTTAAAGTAATGATGATACAGCGATGTAAATAATCATAGCTGATTCTTATGTGAATGAGGTAATGTTTGGCAATGAATAATGAATAATGCCAACATTTTAAACTTACTTCCGCAAGCTTATCAAATCCCTTGAGATGTCCCTCCGCTCTCTCCATACTGTTTTTCTTTGCAAAGCGTCTATTTCCATCCATGATGATGGCTACATGTTTTGGGACTGGGCCAGTTTTGAGGACCTTGGTACAAATCTGATGTATACATGATTTGCTTGTTTTCTTCTCTGGAAACCAGGACATGGTGACTGTTAATCTGCAAGGAATGAAGCAGAAGTGTTATTTACCGAATAATTGAATTCTGATAAGGTAAGTTTTTAAAGTGTATCTTGGTATAATTGGTGGTGAATCAGAATTCCATTTTTGCTACTATTTTAATGAAACAAATAAAATTATGAAAATTTCTTCTCTCATTCATGTATGAACTTGTGGGATATTATTGTGGTAACCGTGTAAAAATTCCTGAGGTTGGTTCACCATACTCCAAACCCATTTGACCATGGATGCTGTTCGTGACATTATACCTTTATTAATCGGGTCTATGACCTCAAACACAGGTGACAGAAATCTGGTAACTGCAAAACTATGAGAAGCATGCAGGGAATTTCAGAATGCAGTGTGTTTTTTTATATATATATATATAATTACATTTTCTTTACTGATGCCTTTATATTTACATTGTTCTCAATTGACAAATGTCTGATAAAAATACATTTTTCTGAAATCAAATATTAGGAGTTTTAAAGTTTCCCTGTGTAAAATGACACACACATGTAGAAATTGACATTTATCATGCATTCCTGGCACAGATATTATACCACCATCAGATACTGAAACATTCCCACAATGGAGATGACAGTTAAGACTGACCCATTGGTCATTTGTCAGAACAGTTTACATTAATATATTGGGTTACACCAGCGAATAAGATTAGTGTTTGTATATGATGTTGGTTACATATTTACTCCAGTGATAACTCCGTTATTCATTAAACACGTATTGTCTTAGTTAAAAAGTTCAATTCAACTCTGTGCATGTATACGTACTACATGTATATGAATTACATCATAGCGAGACAACAGTATTTCACACATTTTTACAGTACATTTCATGTTCGTTATTTTGTTGTTGATTCCCCTGGCTTCATTTTTCATTTATCAAACTTTAAAAACAGATGCAATATTTTCAAAAAATATCTGTGATAATATTCGCACACTCTGTGTTTTTAATTTATTAATAAGAGAATTCACAAGTTGAATAACAAATATAATTGTGCAGAAATGTCCTTTGTTAAGTCCAAAGGAGACAAACATCACAAAAACTGTTAAACATTGTTTCGAATTAGTATCTTGCAAAACTAAAAAAGGACATCTTTATGTGAGGAAAGGGTAAAACATGTTCTTAAAAGTTATGTGTATAAAATTATATTAAAATATACTGGAAAACAAAGCTTGGAAAATTATTAACTGTTAAATGTCAGCTTAAGATAATTTTATCACATCACTGTACAGTAGACCTATAGAGTATACGCCAATGTTTGATCTTACGACGTTTTGAAAGATGACATGTGATAATAATAAATTATCAAGGCAATGGTATTGGCCTGCTGGACTACTTTTTCGACAGTATAACTAACTAGTGACTACAGACATATATGAGGTGTGGAAAGAAAATCTATACATGTATGGATACTATTGTCGCTCTGTGTCAAATAAGATTTTATACAGAAGTCTAAGATAGATAAACAGCTTTGTGATTCAAGATGGACACCTGTGTCGACCAACATTAATGCGGCCAGACTACAAGAAAACAGAAAAATAGCTTGTCTTTTTAAAATCTTTAAAACCTACAGTTTTAATAAACAAGTCATCCTGGTTATATAAGGGATTTGATATTTTTAAATTCTAGTACAAAAGCTCAACCAGTCAGGTCTTAAAATGATCTTGGGCAAATTTAATCCCAAATCATTATTGTAAATACAACTACAATATCCAGCAACTTATTCATTTCAAAGGTGTAATATATTGATGTAAAACTATTAGAATTCAGAACTAAAACAACCAAATGTTAATAAAAGTAACTGAGTGATTTAATGATGGGAATTGATACCACTGTTTTTTACAATATTGGGTAACTTACAACATTGTATAAAGGTAACTTACAACATTGTATAAAGGTAACTTAAAACATTGTATAAAGGTTATATTACTTACAACATTGTATAAAGGTTACTTACAACAATGTATAAAGGTTACAACATTGTATAAAAGTTACTTACAACATTGTATAAGGACAGCTTACTGCAGTATTATGTACTTTTAACATTAATCCATTAATTGGTTGGTTTGGTTTCATATCGGATAAAAATAACGTCCAAGCAACAGTTCTTGTCATTTAATAAAAACCGCATCATCTGCGTGCGAGATTCACGCATGAATTGTGTGTAGGTATTCTAGGAGGTTGCAGTATATTCGTGCAAAAGGAAAAGTGCTAGTTCTTGAGAGGTGATTTTCTGACAAATTTTTAAAGGTTTTGTTTGCAATCATTTGGAGCCATGTCAATTTTTAAGTGATTATTACATGTATTACATTAGTTGCCAATACAACTGCTTTGATAAACTTGGCTAGTTTTGATCAGTTGTGTTCATGCTATTGGAATAATACATGTTAACATTTTAGTTATGTCTGGGTATGTGTCATACATACTAGATATAATGTATTGTTACGGATCAAAGTTACCGCTGAATTTGGACTTGGAATGGCACTCATAATATTTCAAGATAAAAAAAAAGCATCATACCCCGAAGAAAAATGTGGAGATGACATACGTTACATTGAAAAGTAACTCAAAAATATACAAAGTTAAGTATATAATGATAAATTAAACCAAGATAAAGGATAGAAAACAGCTGGTGTTGGTGACCATGTACGTGTGCACTGTTTACGTTTTTAGTTTCATCACATTGTTTTTCGACCAGTTAAAAGATTGAGGAGGGATGCGGCAATCGATATGTGAAGCAAACGTGATATAATATTATAAACCTATAACAAAAACTTAAATATAAGCCCATTAAATAGTGAAAACCAGGAAATTTGACACACCCGACGAAGAATCAGCTGTAGGGAAGAAACACACCCGCATGGCTTTCTCACTGTACAAGTGTACGTAGTGACGTATCGCTATAGGTGAAAAGGTCTAACATTATAATTCCGCGTACAAAAGTAGGGCATTTCGAATCGCATAGATTTATAAATATATCTCAAGATTTTAAAATACATTTTCATAGCTCCTATTTTTTCATGATGAATGTCATAACTGCTAAAAATCAAACGGAAGTTGCACAAAACAACCATTATTCAAGAAGGTCAGTGACCTAGATATCACTCCGCCTCTATTCCGCGTGAAACTGTTGCGATCGATGAACGAAAATAACACAAAAATGGCGACTCATTTCCTAACCTTTGGTTAGTTATCGTCAGATATTGAGGACTGTGGATGAGCTAGGGAGGGGAACATGCCTAGCGAGGGTTCCTCAGACGTATCTCTTTCCGCTGTTCAGTCAGGTAGTATGATGTTACTTTGATAAATCACTCAAATTCGACCATTTGTGGAGAGTTCAAATTCACGATTTTCGTTTTCTTTTCAGAACTTTATTTCCTAATCTCCCGGTTCCTCGCATCAGGACCATGTCAGCGGGCTTCAGAGGTAAGTATATGTCCTTTTTTCGGTTCATTGAACTTGGTATTAATTCTAGTTACTGATTATTTCATTTTCTTTTGTAGGCATTGAGGCAAGAGCTGAAAGAACACCAGGTAAGACGAGTCGTAATGTTGTCGATTTTATTTACGAATTACGCGCTCTTTACGGTGTTTTCCGTACATAACGTAGTGATTTTATGAAATTTTAAAGCTTGATTTATAACAATTTCACTTTGTTGTCACATTTTCTGACCTGTGCACGGAATTTTGGTGATATTCATTTTGATATGTTTTTTAGCTTTTACCAAAAAGAGTCGACTGGGAAGGCAGACAACACGAAAGAAGTTATGAAAATTTGGTAAGAAATGTGAAAGTGGTAACTTGACATGTGGGAAGGATGCTGATTTTTTTGTAAACTTTTGTCTTGCTTATTCATCTTGGTTGATGCCATCGTTATCTTCAATGTTTCGAATAAATTAATTTGTTTAATTAGGTTATATCGAAAAAATTAGCGTTGTGTGACTATTTACGTCCAAATTCGAATAATTTTCCTAAGCATTATCATATCAAATGTGCAAGGTCATATGCGTGATGTCATCGTGGAACGTGTCGTGCTAGGCCAATGAAATCGCAGCAAATCAGCAAAGGTCATGTGGCTATTTTTAGCCATAGAGAAAAGGAAATGCCCAACAATTCTGCAAGCTGATTGGTTCACATGTATTGATTGTAAACAGAAGCACGTGGTCGTGTAGAAAATGGCGAAAACAAACCATTGAATTAAATAGAAATACTTTAAAAGCGTTTGCTGTGATTCAAGTCAAAATAAAATGGTATGGCAGAAAATTGAAGTAGAATCTAATTGTAAGTTTACTGACATTGTATTTTGAGCATAGCATTTTTCATAATTAGAGATTGTAATGAACTTTGTAGGTCAATCTTAATCGCCACATATCTTCAAGTCACCTTCTGCAAATATGTCAACGTCTGGGCCCCCTCCTGGACAAAGAAATCAATTCATCTGCAACAGGGTTACAATCCCTTTTAGGCGCTGGAAAACAGTCCCTCTTGAGGACCAAAGAATGTGAGTCATAGATTTTAAATCCTTATTGAAGTATGCTGTACTAAATACAATTTGCAATGTATATGTACACTTGTATTGAATATAAATAAATATTGTTTAAACTAAATAAAGTAATAAATCAATTTGAATTCTTATCAAGTAGTGTCGGTTCATATATATAATTCATTATTATAGTGAAAGAAGCAAGGCTTTTCATAAGGAGATTTAAATATACTTGTTAGTCTTATTAAGATTGCCACATCATAATCCTTTATATGTAAATAGATTATATTGTATTGGGACTTTGTCCATAGCATCTTGTAGCTAACATCCATTTCCTAAAAAGGCTTTTACTAATAAAAATAATAAATAGAAATGTGTATTTGTATTTTTCACTTTTTTTTTTGCTCATTCATAATTTTTGCATTATATATAGATTTCATGATGAAAATTGATTTTTCAGCGGTGCACCATCCTCGATGGCGACCCGAAAGGCATTTAGCTACCCATCATCACCGATCTTTACTGCCACCTGTAAACCTTGTGGTTCCCTCCCTTGGTATGTACAGCAAATGTTTTATCTTTCAACTGTATTGTTTTTAAAAACTACATCAATGATTTTTATGGAGGCGTTTACGCCTGCCATATTACAATCACCTACGAGTTGTGACGTCACAATCTCTCACTTTCATTTTCGTTATATTTCCTTTCACAGTTCATTTTGTAGTTTCTTTCGGTTCATATATGATGTAGTTGAACTATATATACATTTATGAAAACTATCAAGACTACAAATAAAGTGCTATTACATGAAAAAAGGTATATTCAGTATAAATTTCTCTTCGGCGGAAGCCCGGAATTTGAGACCTCTGGTGGTAATTTCTATAACTAGGGGTAATGATTCGCTTATACTATTAGTTCCAAGTATGAGGCACGTCATTGTAGTCCGTCTTTCAAAGTAGATGTGCACAGAAATGTATTAACTATGCTTATTATGTTGTGAACATTTCAGGAACTATTTTGAATAAACAATAAGAATAATGTCTTGTAAATATCTACACCTGCATCGATTTTTGCAAATCTATATCGAAAATACTGTTTGAAGGGAGATAACTGCGAGATTCTGACGTTACCTTACAGAGGACACTTGTTTAACTACTAGGAATAAAGACGGCATAACAACCAAGCGCAAACAAATTCCCGATTTTCATAATACCCTCCAGGTTTTGGCTAACAACATTTCTTTTGTTTACAACTTGGTAGTTTGTTCACGAGATTTTATGAGATTTGGTCCGATATTTAGCGATCACGTGTTCCGTCTGTTTTCGTGAGCGAGGACTCTGTCAAAATGGAGGCACGTGGACACGGGCTTCACACGAAGCATCAAAGTGTGATGTTTGTCGCTAGAAATTAATATCTATCAACATGAATTAAAGGCAAGTTGCTTTCAAAGTTTAAATCTGTTTGTTGACCCACTGAAATAAGTGTTTGTTTATTTAGGACGAAACTGTTTACGATAAGTTGTTCAAGCCTGGCCAGACCACAAAATCACAATATCTACTGCGATTACAGTCCGAATTTTCTGACGATCTTCCTATATACTATATGCAGACTTTAATCAGCGATATCAACACCAGAACCCTTCGGATTACTGCGATAACTGATCGAAGTTCCTGTGTTTCAAATCTATGAATCGGTAGACCTAACGTGATCGGTGATGGCGTGATGGAATTCGATCGTTTATTTTTTAAAACTAAGAAAACTGGCACATATCTGTCGTGGTGGTCATTTGTGCTGTACCTTCCCCGACAGAGACAATATACATAATCGGGGGTTTTGTGATAAGGTTTACTGCAGTAGCTACTCGCACTCGTAATATATATGAAAATGCTAAATTATTATTGAACCAGCTTGTCTTATTTATATATTATTCAGCTCACGATTCAACCTTTTCAAATGTTTTCATGTAATATAACTTTTTGTTGTTTTCATGTAAAATGATAAATACATGTATATCTATTGGCAATCGATATATCAAATCCATATAATATAAGACTTTCTCAAATATCAATATTCCTCATAACTTTCAAAATAAATCTATATTTGCTTTTGAAATTTAATTAAAAATGTTTGATTTTCATGTCATGAACAAATCCCTTAAAATGATCATCAATCTCCTTATTGGTCTCCAGAAAGTGTGAAAATAAATGAAACTTTTTTGTCAATAATTCTATTTATTATGAATTCATGTATAACCATTTAGGTTTTTTCCAATGTTGACCTTTAAAACTATATATATACAAGCAACAATCTGTTGGATGTCAAATATGGAAGGCTATATAGCTGTTTCAGGATAAATTGCCAAAAATGCTTATAAGTACTGTTTCTTACCACTGATCACATATATTGGGTTTTTGACTATTATGTGTTATTGCTACTTAAGTGTGAATTTTTTCGGCTTAAGTGATAATGTATTTCTTTGTACTTGTGTGCAACAGACATCGCAAGAGTTTAATTCTCCTACATATAATATTGACTCCTACAAAAAGAAGTTGAGTGATCATGAGTGGTTGACTACGAGAGGCATTTTATCAAATCTCATATTGACCATACTGATTGCTCATGATCATATTTCATCCGGCCTAGTAAACTCTAGAAAAAACATCTTAATTTATGAAAGTAGCTAACTCCTTTAATGTATGTGTAAAAATTAAGTATATATACTGAAACGAAAAAGAAACGCAACATGGAAAATTGTGATTAATTTTGTATTAAATATACATATCTGTATAAAAATCGCGGAAATAAACATGCACCCTGCCTAACACCCATACCAATCTTCAAAATCACCCCAATGTGACTAGAGACCTATGCACTTCCGGCGCGGTAAAAACATCAAAAACCGTGCCTGTACAAACATATGCGTTCTTTTTTCATTCAAACCAGTATCAATTCATCACTAACATTGAGCCACATCATCGCCAATACTTTTGCAAGCAATAATTCCTTTTACAATTATGCCACGGTTATCAAAGGTTGATAGAGGACGTGCTATAGCGATGCTTCTGGCAGGGAACACGCAACTTCACGTCGCTCGACAATTCAGAGTTCACAAATCGACTATTAGTCGATTAGTTTCACGTCTTAACGCAACAGGAAGAGTCGATGACCAGCCGAGATCAGGACGTCCACGCGTAACGTCGCGACGTCAAGACCGGGTTCTTAGGTTGGCACACCTGCGTAACAGGAGATTAACGGCCGCTGAAACGGCAAGGAATACGATTGGTAATCATAACCGTCGAATTCATCCCCAAACAGTGATCAACAGACTGCGTGAGGCTAATTTGCGTGCAAGGCGACAGTACGTTGGTTTACCACTAACACCGCAACGTCGAGCACGTCGTATGCAATGGGCAACGGCACATATGCCCAGACGTTTTCCTATGAGACGTTGGAGGTCTATGCTCTTCACCGATGAATCTCGATTCACGTTATTTCGAGCAGATGGCCGTCAACGTGTGTACCGGCGTCGAGGCGAACGTTTTGCTGACGCCTGTGTTTTGGAACACGACCGATTTGGGGGTGGATCAGTTATGGTTTGGGCGGGAATCTCCCATGGTTTGAAGACGCCTTTGGTGATAGTCAATGGGAATTTAACGGCCGTACGCTATCGGGATGAGATCCTTAGGCCCCATGTTGTGCCGTTTGTTAGGCAGCATCATCTAACCTTTCAGCAAGATAACGCGAGACCACACGTTGCAAGAGTCTGTAGAGACTTTCTTGCGACACAGAACATTGTTCCTATAGATTGGCCTCCATATAGCCCCGACCTGTCCCCAATCGAGCATTTGTGGGATGAATTAGACAGAAGAATTCGAAATCGCCGTAACCCCCCAAATACCCTCCCTCAGTTAGCAAATGCACTCGTCCAAGAATGGAATAACATTCCAATACGGAAAGTCAATGCCCTGATGAACTCAATGCAACAAAGAATTAGAGATGTGATAACTGTTCGAGGAGGACACACACGATATTAGGGCACGGTTTCAAAACTGCTGCCATTTCAACTTGGATTCACGTAGGGTACTACCAATCATGACCTTCTAGCAAAGTGACCTGTTCTTAAAAATCTCTAAACATTTAAAGGATGTTACATCAATATTCAATATTAACTATTACATATGAAATTTAAACATAATGCTCACAAGTATTATTTTATTAAACCTACAATTTGAAGTTGCGTTTCTTTTTCGTTTCAGTATATATATATCGTACAAAACATCAAACTTCTAATATGGTAGATATGAAACATACATTAAGGCTGACTACCTGATAATATAATACAATTTGTACAGAGTTTACAATCCTTCGACATTCAGCTCATAATATACACCATTATAATTTGATCTGTCGTCATGCGTCGGTCTTCTTCTTAAGACCAAGATATCGCAGAATGGTGTACAAAAGGTTCTTAAGCTATTTTATCAAAATTGTTAATTTCATGGCCCCCTATGTGTCACATTCTCCCTGGGGAGAGGACATTTTACTATAGTTTATATAGGAAACTCATCACACATATTTTAGCATAATTTGTTTCATTTTCATTGGAAATTGGTTAGCACGTGGTTAGGGCAAACTTTTCTCAATGATATATTGTCAGAGAATGTCAAGGCCAACGACTTGTTATGGGTTCAAATGTCAAAAATAAAAATCTTATATTGATTATTTTTTTCATTTCATATGAAAGAACATAGTCCACTGAAACAGAAGGTGCATATTTTATTGTCATCAGATAAAAATATGGCAGAAAGATATGGCACTTGGAAAAGAATCATAAAGCTATTTTCTCCAGCCAAAATTAAAAAATAATCCAAAATTGCAGAATAAAGGTTTCTGCTCTTTTATCTATAATATACACATGAAGGCTTGATGTTTGGCGCATCGATAACGTATGGCTGGCTACAAATGTTATACTTATATTTGACCTTGACCTTCATTTAAGGTCACGGGGGTCAAATGATGAAGAGAAGTTCTTTCAAAATTATTAATTTGGGTCACATTTTAAAGAATCAGCCCTTTTAAAGGTGTGTGCAATGTATCGAGGTCAAATAATCAAAATGACGCAGATATGGCACTTTTAAAAAGAAATTCCTACCAAAATGAAAAAATGACCCAAAACTGCACATACACATGAAGGCTGGATATTTAGCAAACAGATACATGTAACATGTGTAACTGGCTACAAATATTGAGTTTATCTCTCTGACCTTGACCTTCATTCACATTTTAAAGAACCGGCTCTTATGAAGGTGTGTGCGAAGTTTCAAGGGCAAATTATTAAAAATGATGCAGACATGCCCTTTAAAGAATGTTTTCTTGCCAAAATCAAAAATTATCCTTAAACTGCAATTCAATTGTTGGCTCAAAAGGGGTCAATTTGGCTCAATTGACATAAATAACTTCTTCTTCTCTGAAACTAAGCAATCGATATAGCTCATACTTGACTGGTAGCATCCTTTTGGGTAGGGATTCAAAATTGTAAAAATGGTGGAGTTGACCCCCGGGGGGCAGGGTCAAAAGGGGTCAATTGGTTTCTCTGAAACTAAGTTATGGATATAACTCACATTGGTGTGGTAGCAATCCCTATGGGGTTGTACCCAAAGTCAATTTCATTTCATGGATTAATTGCACAATTTGGTATAAAACCTACATTTGTATGGTAGCATGGTTATGGGGTGGGTATTCAAAATTGTACGAATGTTGGGGTTAACCTCCCGGGGGCTGAAGGATGGGACCAAAATAGGTCAATTTCGCTAAATTGACATTTTTACACAATCCTGATGTAAAAATAGGCCCAGGGTTCTTTCCCCACCCCAAGGGACTTATACAATCATATTGAATTGATATCAAATATGAAAGTTTTCTTCAATATTTTGCATGTAAAACGCTGTATATTTATATACAGTACCTATAGCTACTAGGCTATTATCTACATCTTGGTGGTAAATTTAAAAGCAACAAATCACAGTTTATTGTTAATATTGACATTGGATCTATTAAAATAGATGGAATTGATATGTAATTTTGAAATAATTGTCCTTAAAAATGAGGTCTTTGTTAAAAAAAAGTGTAATAACTTTTAAAAGCTGTCAATCTAATTTTGGTATTATTCTAAGATCAAAATAGAAAGGAATAAACAATTTTGTTTACAAGATATTGAAAGACATTGTACACTTTCAACAAAAAAGTAGCAGACACTCCCTGTATTTTCAATACATATCGTGTATTGCTATAACTTATCGAAATGCATATCTTATTGTTTCGTCATTTCTAATACCCAGGCCTATAAAATATAAGTTTGTTTTAAACACATAAATGCAAATTATGAACTACTTAAGTATAAAAGATGGTTTAAAGTATGAATGTTAATGACATGTACCTAAGTAGACGTTGATTTGAAAAAATTTAAAATGTTTGACTTTTTAAGTAAAGGTTTGATTGAAATAAGAAATGTTTAACTTCTTTTAGAAGTAGGTTTGCAACTTTTAAGATGGTTAAAACCATTATGTACATCGGAACAGTCTAAACCATTACATTCATCAGGACTGTGAAAACCATTATGTCCGGTTGGTTTGACACATTTAAGTGGAAATGTTTAGTCATGTTGATATCAGTTTAATTTGTATTCTTGCTTTATTTCAAATATCTCCTTTTACATCTGACTAACGCCTCCTACAGTACTTTCAGTACTTTGATTTTTTCATCAGGAATGTTTTTCCTATACATGGTAGGTCTAATGTTACATTAGCATGATGTTCTTATATACTGTTATATAATTTTTGACATGACGTGAACTTTGCAAACAAATTTGTCATCACAAAAGTCTCGTTCCGTTTTAATTAATTGCTTAAAAAGATTAATGACATGATATTGTCATTATCCATTTGAGTCACCATATTTACAGAACATAGCAAAATAAATCTTTCTCCAGTTAAACTTCTGTTCTGTGTGGTAACAGGTCATGTGACGAAGGCCCGAGAGATAACGGGACAGAGTCGGATGGACCTCATCTGTCCCATCTTCATCTTCACTAAAGTGAGCATGCATGCCAGGAAGCTGGGGCATCTGTCAGCTGTGTACTGTGTGGCCTTCGATAGAACAGGCCAGTATATCTTCACCGTAAGTATTACAGATTGTTTCAGATTTAGAATATTGTACTAGCTTGATTAATCCCCTATCGGTGAGACCTGGGAACTAAAGGTTTGTGTTATATTAGTTATTTACCTTAGTAAATAACAACACACACACATGACTGTGTCCCGCCATAACTGTTTTCAAAACATTCTCGTGACCATGTGATGGACGTCATACAAATAAGTGTACACACATAAGTATACAGTAAGCTATAGTCTGTTTCAGAATAGATACAATTACATTACATTTTCCTCCCTGTCTGTCAGTCTGTCCACTCATTTTTGTGCATTTTTTTCTGTCATGCTTCAAGGTATGTTAATGAAAGTTGGTGTGTAACTTAAGCATGAGTAGCTACAGTTCAAGTTTGAGTTCCGAGGATTTAGGGTCAATGTCAAAGTCACTTGCTATATTTAGCGGGGACCAGTAGGGTACATGTATTCCTTTAGCAATACCCAGTTTGCTTGTTTAATGTTATGTCTTCTTGAAATATACAACAGCTTTTGCTTAGAGTGCCAGCTTGATTGAAAATTTTGTAATATTTTATTTAAAAGTGGGAAGATATACATATTTTTCTCCTCATTTTGGGAAGATGACTTTTTATCTTGGGAAACTTTATTTTCAGCTGTAATCTATATGAAAAAAAAAAATCAGTTGTTTTCATTATTATGTATCGATTGTTTGAAAAGATCTTATCATTACTGAAGACTCTGAATGCAGCAGAAACTGTTAACAAAAGGATCTGTACAAAAATTTCAGGTTGTATTTTAGCTTATCTTTACAAAGTTATTTGTTCATTAGCATTGTTCATATTTTCTTTGTTTCAGGGAGCTGATGATGCCCTTATCAAGATTTGGTTTGCTGCAAGTGGGCGACTGATTGATACACTCAGGGGACACAATTCTGAAATCACAGACATTGCTGTGAATTTTGAAAACACATTACTAGCCTCTGGTAGCTGTGATAAGATCATTCGGGTGTGGTGCTTAAGGACCAAAGCTCCAGTAGCTGTATTACAGGCCCATACAGGAATGATTACCTCACTACAGGTAATGACCCACATTGTCTGATAATACTGAATATTTACCTTTGGCACCATGTCTGATAATACTGAATATTTACCTTTGGCACCATGTCTGATGATACTGAATATTTACCTTTGGCACCATGTCTGATGATACTGAATATTTACCTTTGGCACCATGTCTGATGATACTGAATATTTACCTTTGGCACCATGTCTGATGATACTGAATATTTACCTTTGGCACCATGTCTGATGATACTGAATATTTACCTTTGGCACCATAGTCTCCCATGATCTCATTGATAATCTAGGCTGCATCTATAAGCGTATAGATGCAGTCAAGATCACATGATGTGATTGTTACATTTGATAAACATCATGAAAATGCTTCGCTAAGCACAACAAATGAATCAAACGCACTGAGGATAATGATTGAGGATACCTGCGTTATTAAAGGGCACCATTCTATTTATCTGTCACCCAAATTGCATTTATATTGACAATGAATACAATCTAACAAGCATTTGATTTGTCATTAATGAAGAAGTGTTTAGCGGGGATTTTGACAGCTACTTTGGGAATGGGGGCACTGCCCTAAAAGTGGGGAAAATCTGAAAATTGGAAAAAAGATGTTTTAACAGTTTCATTTTAACTGATTTCAAAATTGTCATCATCATCATCAGAATCTATACCATTCTAGTGTTTATTAACTTGTCAAATATTTCAATAATGAAGACTTCAAACTTATTTGGATTCATTATGTTCTTTTACACATTTTATGCTGACAGGTATATTGTCATGTTTTTGTTTGTAGTTCTGTCCTCAGGCCAGGGGAGAGTATCGTATACTGTCCTCCACAGGTGGAGATGGCTGTGTTTGTTTTTGGACCTGGAATGTTACCACAAACAAATTCAAGTAAGTCAATATATAGGTGTAAATTGGAAGATGATTGTTATCTCTCACAAATAACTAGTGGTGGAGATTATCAATTCAGTGTTTCATGCTTATTTGACAAAAATCATGTTACATATTTGTATCTCCTTGGGTAACCCGCACATGCTAAAATCAATGCACGTTTCACACCAAATATTAGTTTTATATTCTTTAAAAACCCTATTTCAATTAGACCAATATTTGTAATACCACAAGGTGATGTATTTGAGAAACGGTTAGAATATGAGGTCAGTCAGAAATTGAAACTAAACTTGTGTGATTTTCCATGTTCTTCTGCATCATGTCAGTCTTGTTAACACTTGAATATATATAAACATCTAATCGATGTCATCGTTCAGCTGTTTACTAACTATTCATATCTCAAAAGTGTTTACGACTTACTCAAATCAAATATAAGTTGAAGACTGGCAGATATGAGACTAATCTTCTCGTTACAATGCTGTTTCAGTCCAAAACCAGCCAAGTTTATAGAGAGATCACGAGCTGGAGCCCAGATGTTGTGTTCGTCCTTCAGTCCAGGGGGTGTGTTTCTGGCCACAGGAAGTGCTGACCATGTGATCAGAGTGTATTTCCTGCATGTCACAACACCAGAAAAGATTTGTGAATTGGAAGCTCATACAGTGAGTATCCCATGGCCATGTCCAAAAACAGGATTTGTTGGATTTTTGAAGTCTTTTATTTCCTGGTTTGTACAGACCTAAGTCCTAGAGTGTTCATATTTTTTCCTTGAGTTTTACTGAGAGTGCTTGATGTTTTTCATGTGTTGCAGAATAATAATAAAAAAAGAACAAGGATGTTTTGAATTTGCAATGAATTAAATCGTTCATAGTAACCAGACATTATCTACATTGTTATTTATTTCAAGCACATTTTGTTAGTTAAACAACAGAATTAGAATGATAATGTTCATTCAGTTATTAGCTCACTTCTGGAGGAGAGGGGGAGTTTATGTTGTCACCTAGGCATCAGCATTGGTTTCTTTTAAGTTTTTGGTGCAAGTGTTGAAAGGTATCGGTCGGCTCCTATATAATTGTACTACAGTTTTAATAATTGGTCTCAGGGTTGCTATGGGGTTTTTACGATTACTTTTGGGAGTGGGAATGAGCGGTACTAATATTTGGTTTGAAGATTGCTGTGAGAGTTAACTTTTATTTCCTGGAGTCAAATATCTTTATATTAAATTGTACTAGGTTTCTAGTATTTAGTTTCAAGGTTGCTTTGGAGGTTTACTATTTCTTTTGGGAGTGAGAATGAATATTTCTTTTGGGTGAAAAGTCTGTTTTTTCATTTTGGTGAAAAGTGCTGAAAGGCATCAGTATACTCCTTTATAAGTGTACTATACAGTTCTAATATTTGGTCTGAGGGTTGCTGTTGGGATTAACTATTATTCCCTGGAGCCAAATATGTTTCAAAATAATTTCAATGCTTTCTACAATGAAAACCTAATTTAAACTATGTCTATTTTACCTTCAAATATTGCAATATTTTTATGCCCCACTAGCAAATGGGGGGCATATAGTGTTACCCATGTCCATACCGTCAAGTTCCGTCATGTCCGGATGCCAAACTGTGTTTCAAGGTGTCATGTGGCAGCGGGGACATTTGTGTCTTACAGATATTTTTTTAGTTTTGGTGAAATTATCAGTATACCTATATTGTAATATATTTTCCAGTTGGTGAACTTGCCCCCAATTCCTAGTGTTAGATATAGTGATGTATACAATTAATGTACTTATGATGGTACTCTTGAATTAATTAAGTTACAGATAAAAGATAACCCAATTCTCTACAAAATTGGACAATAAACCCAATTCTCTACAAGTGTGGACAATAAAAAGCTCCTGGAAAATTGAGAAAAATGCTGAAATGAAAAGTGCTGGAATTTTGTTATGTAAAATCTGTATGAAGTTGAACTCTGTATTTGTATTACTATGGATTTTTTCCTCAAAATGAACACTGAATGATGCTATGCTATGTAATGTTTTATGTCTATACCAAGATTGTCATTGTTATAGGACCGTGTAGATAGTATCTGCTACAGCAACAGTGGTGAGAAATTTGTCAGTGGAAGTAGGGATGGAACAGCTCGGATCTGGCGCTACGAACGACAGGAATGGAAATCTATCGTTCTCTCAATGTCAACAAAACTCCCCAGGTATGTAAAGGATGTTGTACAGGTAGTCCATGAATTTTCTAACTGTTACGATGGATGTCAGATTGGTTTGCATGTTTTTGGATAATATTGTAATGTTGTGATGCGACTTTTCTAACTAAGTGATATGTAGATAATTGTAATGCGAGTTTAGCAGTACAGTGAAAAATTGTATTTAATGGGAAAGTTAATTGTTTCTAATTGTTTTATCGCTCAGTTGTCCAAAATCAGAGACGGAAGACAAGGGACAGAAGCCACGCGTCACTATGGTCGCCTGGAACCTAGACGATAACTTAGTAGTTACGGCTGTTAATGACTGTAGCCTCAAAGTTTGGGATTCCCACCATGGCAAGCTATTACATGTTTTAAAGGTAAGTTAACTTCATATCATATTCAGTTTATAGAGACTTAGTGTGATATTTCTAGATCTCCTGAGGATGAGCAATGATAGCTAGTACATTGTGAGACGAAACTTACCAATATTACACGGAGGTTCTTTGTTATTACCTTAACTTTCCCAGTGAAAATCAACCTCTTTTACTTTTCCAGTGAAAATCGACCTCACTTCAAGATAAATTGTGTCTATATTTGTTTTCTTGCCTGTTGCTTCTTTCTGCTAGGTTTTAATTAAGTTCTATGTATGACACCCTAATGAATCTGATGGATGTTTCCTTGAAATAACTGTAAACTCGATTTAGATATTACAACAATTGTCAAAAAGGATAAATCAACATATATTAATCACATTCAGTCAGGGAATTGAATGCTACTTGAAAAGCGAGAGTGTTACCACTCCACCACCACTTGAATACATCATGTTGTTAGTTATACCTTGTTTAATACTCGATATGAATTGAAATGAGAACTTGCTGTGAAAGGTCTTTACAACAGCTGAATGATAAGGACATTTATTTTTTCAATTAAAGGCCCACGAGGATGAGGTGTTCGTTTTAGAACATAGTCCTACGGATCCTAGAATCTTCCTGAGTGCTGGACATGACGGATATGTCATCATCTGGGACCTCAACACTGGCAACAAGATCAAAAGCTACTTCAACATGGTATGATATAATGATGGGAATTGGTTTCACTTTAAGAATCGATAATTGGAAACTTGAAACTGATCAATTAGCGATCATAATTGATTTTCTAAATTTAGCCCAGAACTGCCCTTTTGTAGAAAATTTATGTTTGTCTCAAGTACATGTATTACATGTCTTGGCCTTTGTTATAAAAAGTTTTAATACTGAACACAAAGCATTCAACAGTTGTTAATATATTCAGATGTCCTTAATCACTTGTATTCGACCTATGAATATATCACTTAAGTATAACATCAAGTACTTCTTTGTTTGGTAACATGACAAAAATATATGAAGCCAAAGATTTATGGACACTTTCAGAGATATCTGAATAACTGCCTTTTCAAAATCATCATCAATGATCAGTTTTATTTCATAATTTTTTTTTTTTTAAATCAACTAATTTCCGTTTATTTTAATATTGGGTCACCACTAGTATGAAACCATCGTGTTCTATTCTGTACAGTTTGAGGAGTTTATTTATTGTTCTTTTGTAATTGATAATATCGAACAATGCTTGGACTATATTCTAATACCTCTCACAATGCATGATTGTTTAAAGGAATGGTAGCTTATTTATTCACTGAAATAAACATTGTTTGTGGTTTAGTATGATGTTTAAAAAGTGCTTTTCACATTTAGATTCATAATAGCCCTTAATCCGAAAACAAAAAGAAATTTTACTTAAATGTATTTGCTGTTGGTTTTCAGATTGAGGGCCAGGGACATGGTGCTGTGTTCGACTGTAAATTCTGTCCCGATGGAAACAGCTTTGTTGCCACAGACTCTCATGGACACCTGCTACTGTTTGGATTTGGTTCCAACGAAAAATATAAAGAGGTATATAATTCAATCTATGTTCTAAACTGTTTTTCTACATAGCCTGAGAAGTATTTTTGGAAAATTCATGAAATATTTATAAAGTGTTCAACAAGTCTGTCCTGTCTAGTTCAATCCCAAATCACTACTACCATCCTAAATATTTTGTTTTCTTTAAGACTTCATTCAAACAACGTGCAAAGGTCATGCATGACAATACCACAAAGGTCTTTGTTTTTCAGGGTTCCAAGGTCGTCATTACTCTTTATCATAGAATTATCATATAAGTAATAATAATAAGATCAATTATTATAATTGATTGGACTTCATGCAAAATCATAAATAAGAATGCCTTGAATAAGTTAACCTCACATGATGTCAAGGTCAAGGTCACATTTACAATACATGAACAGAGTGCATTTGTCAAACATTGATACTAATTCGTATAGGAGTGTTCATGTCTTATAGATATTTTCTAGTTTAACTGAAATAGTTTTGATGAATTTGATTTGTTGTTATCAGATACCTCAGGAATTGTTCTTTCACACCGACTACCGTCCATTGATGCGTGACAGCAATAATTACGTTTTGGATGAGCAGACACAGCAGCCTCCTCACCTCATGCCGCCTCCATTCCTGGTTGATATTGATGGCAATCCTTATCCTCCAAAATTCCAGAGACTTGTCCCTGGCAGGGAGCATTGTAAAGACAACTTACTAGTACCTCAGATGGCTGTTAATGAAACAGGTATGGACTGCAAGATCTCATAATTTGGAATCACAACTATAAGATTTAATTGGAGAGTGGGATGTTTGCTTTAATTCATTATCATGTAAATTTTTATGGGTGACCTTTAAAGTTTTTTTGGGAAGCGGAAGGTGTTTGTATATAGGGAACCTAGAGGTTGGGAAGGGAATGATTATATTTGTTACAGATGAGTAATTACATGTACTTTGTGTAGGGGACCAAGAGGTTGTAGGGGAGCGGGTGACGGAGGATAATGACGAACAACTGATGCCCCCTCCTGTGGCCCCAAACAACCTAGATAGCCTCATCGAGCAGCTGCAGCGTGAACAGGACAATCGTTTGGCTGCAAGAGGTTCTCAACGGGTGGCAAGGTCAAATTCAGGTAAGATAATCCTCTGTGTAAATCAAATGTAATATAAATATTAATTGTAATTACTTTCTTGTGTTACTAGGGAATGTCTTTTGCAACTCCACTTCTGTGATAGCTCATTTGGTAGAACATTGGACAGTGTAACTTCAGTTGAAGATCAGAAGTGTAAATCTCCCTACCTGGAATGGTTCATGTTTATTATGAGAGGCCGAAATCACGTACTGCCCTGTGCCACTATCATGGTTGTGTCCTTTTTAGGAATACGTTACCCTGTCCCTAGCTGCTCTGGGTAGCCTGAGACGGGCTTCCTGTATGTTCTGTGAGGTAGTCACCAACTACTACAAGGATACTCATACTTAATTGACTGGCTGCTCATGGGATGATTAATCCAACAAATCAATAACCTTAGTGAATTATTGCTCGTTAAGTTAGAATCGAAAGAGTATTTAATACAATCAACACAACCTTTATATTCGAACAATCTCTATATCTACGTTCTTAGTTTCATTTTGACATTCCATATTAAAAGTTTTATATTTTAAAGGGATATAAATGACATCATGGCTTTATTTGACTATTTCAGATTTAGATGTATGGTTACTTTTCCTGTTAAATAGTAAAATGGTCTTTTAATTGTAGCGAGTGGTGGCAACCATGCTCACAGGGTTGGAATGAGAATGAGTGGAGAAACTGAGGGAGTGCGGCAGTCACTAGGCAACATCAACCAGCAGGCCACCCAGTCTGACCTCGCTGCCTGGAGTAGACGCATCATTGTCAAGGAGCTCCACCCTTCTGTACTCTCGTAAGTTTTCTCAGTTGTCTCGCTCCTGTAAAAATAAATCCATTTTATTTGGTGTTTTTAAAAGATATACTCCATTTTGGACTTATTATTTCAGTATTTTGAAAGATTTTGTATCTTAAACAAAGGTAATTAACTTATGATAAAATTGAGCAGTTTTGCTTTTAAAGGTGGCACAACTTGAGAGGCAAACTTGTCATAAGAGTACTTATTTAAATTTGTGATGCGAGGGCAGTGATCGATGTGATTTAAATTTGTGTTGCTACAGCAGTGATCGATGTGATTTAAATTTGTGTTGCTAGGCCAGTATTTGTTTGTGTTGCTAGGCCAGTGATGTGATTTTAATTTGTGTTGCTAGGGCAGTGATATGATTTACATTTGTGATGAAATTGATGGTAATATACATTTCTGCATAGATTGTTATATATCCAGTGACTATACTTAATGACCTATGCACTTCTTTGATGGTACTTCATGAAATTATTCCCCTTAATATACTATGAGTGATATGTCGTTCGTATTTTACAGGAGTTGTGAAGAAATGAGAATGGCCCATGCTGAAATTGAGGCAAAGAGGTTTCTGGCGGAGAGAAAGAAGAAACCATTGTATTTCCACCATGTATGTCATATTAGTCACAGCATAGCATACTTCATCCAAAGGCAATCAATTAGATTTCCTCAATCTGAGGGGTAAAAGTAAAAAACAAATGCTCTGAGAATTGTTAACTGCTTTATAGAGTTAGTTTGTAGTATGAAAAATATGGACCTATTCCAGGAAATTTTGACCACATAAGATTAAAGGACTAATATCTTTCAATATAGATATCTCAAAAATATGTTTAACTGGAATTATGATGTTTTGTTTCAGTCATGAGATGCCTTATTCACAAGCAATTACACCAACATATCTGTGTAAAGAGACTTGGAAATAGACACTGTCCATTTATAATACAGAAAGCCTGTCAAATCATATAATCTGTAAATTCCACAAAAGATATTCATTCTACCTTTAAATGATGTAAGTAATGAAAACATGTTTGATTTGAACATGACACTTATTTGAGATGAACCATGTTTGTTTCAGCAAGGTGAAGTGTCCACCCCAGTGACTCCACAAAACAAATCTCGGCGACGTCCGAGGGTTGGACAACATTCAGACACCACATCACCTGAGAACGAGGAAACTGCCACTAACAGACTCGCCACACGGGCATTGTACGATACAGAGGAGGAGGTAGGCAATTGTTTGATCAATAGTACAAATGGAGTGTTATGTTTGATCAATACTGGCACAAATGGAGTGTTATGTTTGATCAATACTGGTACAAATGGAGTGTTATGTTTGATCAATACTGGTACAAATGGAGTGTTATGTTTGATCAATACTGGTACAAATGGAGTGTTATGTTTGGCAAAATTATATACTGATTGGTTTGGTTTTTTGTTGTTGAATATGCTATCAACAGCTTAGGTTTTCCAAACAATAAAATAGTTTCAAAAAATTTTAATGTGGTTCACCAATCGGGTCACAAATAGACGTGAGATTGAGGATGGCTGGCCCCAAAATTTATGTAGTTTTCATTGATTGAAAATAGACAGAAAATATTGGTACATGTACCTAAGTTTGCAGTAAATTTAATATATTGTTACATGTCCCTGTGCAGTAAATTTGATTTATATTTACCTGTCCCTATGAAATAAACTAAATAAACTGAATTTATTGTTTATATATAATACATGTCCCTATGTAATGAACTGAATTTTTTGTTACATGTCCCTTGTGCGTTGCTTTTCTTCATTTTCAGCCAGCAGTTATTATCCCTTTTCTTGTATGACATAATATATTGTTTTTTAGGAGGATGAGAATGACCAGTCAGGGCTATGGAACAGTAGTAGCGGCAGGTGGGTCTCCTAAATATATATGTAATAATAGCAAAAATCCTTCACGCTGGGACTTAAACCTCTGGCTCTATAAGCAGAGAGCAAACCACTAGGCTAAAGGCTAAATTACATCTATCAGCTGTGCAATGGGATAACGAGTAATGAATGATGATGACATTGATAACATTTTGTAATCAAAGTCCACATCCAGTTTTGTCCAATGTATAGCTACTGGTTTTGTAATTCAACTGTCAAATTTAGATCAGAGTACTTGTAAGATGGCTGCTTTAGCTGATTTTATTAGAAATCAACCTAATCAATAAATTACTGTGTGAACTGTTAAAGAAATGTTGTACTCTGTGTTTTTCTCTTTTAATTAAAACTTGTGTATGTTTTCTCAGCGAGTCCAGTGACTACTCTGACTGGGTGGGCGACAACAATACCACAAGCCTACAGCCACCCAAGCGTACCTCTCTCCGGCGACGAAAACAGAGACGTATGACATCATCAGAGGAAGAGGAGGAGGACCAAAGTGATACAAACAATGACACAACGACAACTCGGCGACCAAGACCTCAGAGGAAAAAACCAGAACCAAAGGAGAAGAAACCAAATAAAACAACAAGGGTAGGTTCTGTGGACACTACTAATATTCATAGAAAGCAGTCATCTTGAAATAATTTCTGGTGAATCGATTAATACTATAGAACTGCTGTATATAATTTTTATTGAATTTTGTGTTATACAGAGACGACAGCAAATAGTAAAAAAGATGGGTGGGGTTGAGGAACTTCCAGAGGAGTTCCGTCCCCCAGAGTGGCTGACTGACACAAAACCGAGGAAGACGCCATATGTTCCTCAGATGGGAGACGAAGTGATGTATTTCCGACAGGGTCATGCACTCTATCTACAAGCGGTCAAACGCCATAATGCCTACAACGTCAACTCTAACAAGAACCAGCCATGGAACAAGTATCCTCACCTCAGGGTTAGTAATATGCACACATATCAGAAGGTCTCACCACTGTATATTTCATAATAAGGTTTTCCCTTGTTCTGATTAGAGAGAATGTCATGTGCAGTGTGATAAATACCATTTGGACTCCATGTTTCTAAATTTAACTACATATATTGAAAACATTTGCCAGAATGTTCAATTTTAGCTGATATGTTGATAGACAAGGCAATTATCAAAATCTTGGTTAATATGTACAAATTTAATGTAAAAGTAAGGACCTTTAGATTCGGTTGATATGGTATTATATCACCCTCAATTAATACTTTTCTACCAGGTTAATGTTATGCCTTACTGACCTCATGAAAGGTCCATAATTGATCAATATTATTTAGGATCCCATTAAAAGATATACATATATACATTGTATTCCTATTAGTAGAGGGGTGAGATATATTTTAACATATTTTTTCTTTATACAGGAACAAGAGTATGTGAAGATTGTTGGGATAAAATACGAAGTCCGTCCTCCCCGCCTCTGCTGTTTGAAGCTGGCCTTCATCGACCCAGAGACGGGCAAAACTTCCGGGGGTTCATTTAATATAAAGTAAGTCACATTTTGTGTACAAGAGCAGAGGGGTATCTCCCTACATTTCTGTCAACTTCGTACATTTTCATAATTTTAAGTACCTGTCAGAGATGGAAGTCATACTCTTTTAATACATGTTTTTGGTTGTTCTATTTGTGCTTAGTTTACAGCATCTTCGCTAGCCAAGGCTTCTGATTACGTTACACTACACGAACCCTTGGCGGATATAGTCGTGTTCAAACCGTCGCGCCCTGGAATCCCAGGGCACCCAATCAAATCGCGTTTTACGTTCAGGCTTGGTTTCGCAGTAAACAAAAATTGCGGCACCCAGTACAGAGCTACAATGTCGACTATGTCATGGCATTTTACCTATATACAGAGACGAACTATCTTTAGGGAAACATTCGCAGTGTTTGATCAATCTATTTAAGTCATTGATCACATATCTCATCAAAATTACACAAGCCTCCATGTGTGTTTGTAAACATCTCAGATGAAGTAAATCGGTAACGCTCGTTTTGATTGGTCGAAAATTTCATGCGTAAAGAGTGGTAATTTTGAATCTCCGCTAGAGGGCCAGAACTGACGACTATATCCGCCAAGGGTTCGTGTAGTGTAACGTAATCAGAAGCCTTGGCTAGCGAAGATGAGTTTACAGGTACTTGCCATAATTTATGAGGAAACTTAAATTTTATCAAAATTGTGTTTTAAATATTTTCTGTTTTAATTAGTCATCAGTTCATCTGAGCAACACCTAGTTTAAACTTCTCAAGTTCCATCATTGGGATTCAACTCTAACTTTCTTGAAATGATCATGAGATGGTTCCAATCAAGGGTTGTTATTTTTTGGGGATGATCCGAAAACAAGATGGCCACCGTGGCAAATAGTAAACTATACTTGCTACTAAGTATTTACACTACTAGGGTCTCTGAAAAGTCAGATGACCTTTATGACCAAAATTTTTGAACATTCATAATGTTTTTTCTTCCTGCAGGTACCATGACATGTCTGATGTTATAGATTTCCTTGTGCTCAAACAAACATATGATGTGGCCATGAAACGGAGATGGAAAGCAAGTGAGTAATGGTTAATTTTAGAACCTGTTGTGAGAATCCCTGTAATGATATTTGTACAGTTGATAACTTAGTAGTGAGGAAATAATATTTTTACAGAACTGAACAAAGAAAAAGGGAAAAAAAGCTTTTCTTGGTCTCCAATAAAATAAGATTTTGATTGAATTTGATGAAATTTTTCATTAAATTTGATGCAGCAATAGTTCAAAACAAATGTTACGACGACATCTAAAAAGTCTAAACTCTGTAAATTGTGGCTTTAATGAATTACCGTAAATATTCGGGTATAGTGCGCACTCGCGTATAGTGCGCAGGTACGTTTTTGAGGTTCATTTTCAAAAATTTTTTTTTTTTTTTTTTTTTTTCAATTTTCAACTGAGCGGTAGATGAATTTTAAAGCATAAGATGATAGGAATTTGTAACTTATGAAAGCTAATTTACAATGTACCACATTTAATTGGAATCACCGGTCAGATTTGACACATTGGATTGACAGGTTGTTTACATTATATCGCCACAGGCCTAGTCAGCTTGCAAATTGTAGCGGTCCCATCTACGCTGTTGTACCAACAAAATAATTAATCCTACTCTCAATTACCTTGTGATTTTCACGCAGGTATGGTCTCTTGTGGTATCTTTCCACGAACATACAAAGCTAATTAAGCTCAATTATAACAAGATTGAATAGTAAGCCGACTGCTACGTAATGTAACACAGGCCGCCATTTTGTATACAGTACGGAAACAAGCCTGCAGTCGTCGTGCTGGTCACAACTTTTATATCAATGAATTAACATGTGTAATGGATAAATCTACAGTGCAGACGATAAATAAGAGTAACCCGGTAGTTTTCACAGTCATATCGTATTTTATAAGGCCAGTTGGTCAGTGACTGCCGCACGAGATCAAGGCATTAGTGTTACCCGAGCCTAATTGCGCATGCGTGCTGTTACAGCTTCCGTAAATAAACAAGTTGAACATTATCAGTTTCTGGCAACATTCTGGATTTATAAGGTGATTAATTTAGAAGTATGAAATAACTAAGTACTGCTATATCATTTCAAGTTTTGTTTGATGTTAATTGAGATGTTATACATCGTTTTGGACCTGAATACGGGAACATGCTCAAGTGAGATCGTATGTGTACGGAACATGTGGCTCACGACCGACTTAGATAAATCCACGTAATTGCTGATAAATACACAATTTCAAGAAATTAAACATTAAAATAACTATTCATTTCTTTGATTATTTGTTAACTATTACTTTCTAAATGCTTTATATATGTTATATATATATATAAGTATTAAATCAATCCTGCTGTGAAAGGAAACGATCACAAATCTCAGTCAAATCACATCCATTCTCACTGGGAAAAGGCTTGTACTTGCGTATAGTGCGCAGTGGTCTTTTTCACTTGTCAATTTTTGAAAAAAAGTGCGCACTATACGCGAATATTTACGGTACTCTAATTTTTTCACAGATGATAGGTTCCGGTCTATGATCGACGATGCATGGTGGATGGGAACAATAGTATCACAGGAGCCATTTCAACAAGAGTATCCTGACAGCATGTTTCAATGTTTCAATGTCCAGTGAGTGTCCACCTACTAACTATTATATGTCTTTGGATGAAAATTTAAGAATTCTTTTAGTGACCATGTTCCAAATCGTAATAAATGAGTCTCTTTTATCTGTCTGTCTGACCACATTTACTGTTGAGATTGTAGATATGCAATAGGAGTTCAGAAGTTCAAGGTCACTGTTCTTAAAATAGAATAGTGGAATAGTAGATGTGTAACATTAGTTCAGAAGTTCAGGGTCACTGTTCTAAAAATAGAATAGTGGAAATACAATGTATTACAGTACAGGGATGTATGTATACAGTCTGACACAGCATGGCTCTTGCTCTCTGATAAGTGACCTGGTGTATACTGGTTTGTGTTGGGGATGGATCCTTGTAATATATGGTGTAAATGTTTAGATTAAGTGAACCTTATATTTGTTTGTTATAGCTGGGACAATGGTGAGATAGAGAAAATCAGTCCCTGGGATATGGAACCAATAGGAACATGTCGTAAGTATTTTACTTTAAGTTGTGGAATATTTTAACAGTTCCAGAAATGATGTTTTTAACAATTTGAAATACTTTATTACTCCTTTGCCTGATACATATTAAAGATATTCACTATCAGGTCATTGATACTGCTTAAAATGAAGTGGATGTACAATTTTCTTTCTGTTCATAGATTAATATAAATATTTTGTAAAATTTTGTAGCAATATGTTGAATTGACTATTCAAAATTTAAATTTAATTTGTAGTTGCACATTCCTTTTCATTCAAATTTCAACATCATAACCTGGATATTTTTGTGTGGGTGTTATAGAAATGCCAGAAAATTTATAACAATATATTTTGGAATTTACTGATAATTTGTTGTATTACAGAAATGCTAGAAAATTTCAGGCATTATATTGTGAATTCACTGATAATTTGTTGTATTGGTTGTCCATGTTCAGTTAACAATAACACCATGGATATATTTTCATGTCACAGAGATGCCAGATGAACAGGGAGGAGGTGTGCCTGTGACCCAGGAAGAGGTGAAGTCGCTGATGTACACACCCAATTCAGGGGAGTGGCCGTCATGTGGACGGGACGCAGAATGTGAACGTATTATAAGGTGTATGGAGGTGGTAATGGAACATTCTATAGCGGAACCTTTCCTCACACCTGTCGATCTCAACGCATTCCCTATCTACGCTATTGTTATTGAATATCCCATAGATCTCACCACCATCAAATCCAGGCTAGAAAACAGATTTTACAGGTTGGTTATCTCCCTTTATCTTTAAAAAAATGCATTACACAATTCGACAAAAATTCTTTAAAAAATTGTTTAAGCCATAATATTTTCGACTTCCATGTTTAGGGCCATTTCTCTGGTGAAACTAGTATTGAAATTTTGATTATTTGCTAATATATTCTCTTTGGATCTGACATTGTTGATACACAGTTAAATTGAAAAAGCATTATTTCAAATTTCTGATTTAATTTTAACCTTTTTTTTTTTAATTTTTGTCAAACTGGCATATATGTTGTTATCAGAATGGAAATATGGGTACATATGTTTATCATACATTCTCTGGAACACTCGATTTGTTTTTAGGAGAGTTAATTCCCTACAGTTTGATGTACGGTATATCGAAAACAATGCCAACACCTTCAACGAACCAGGGACACCTATTGTGAAAAGTGCCCAGATGGCCACAGAAATACTACTTAGAATCATCAGGTATAACATTTTAATGTAACAGATAGCTGTTAATCTATTAACCACTGAAACCCGCCGAACATTTTGGTATATAATATCAAGTATTGGAGTAAAATAAAGAAGTTTTTACAGTATGAGCCGAGGTCAAGTGCGAATGTTTAACAATGAGAATGTTTTAATTCACTTTTTAAAAGTTTAGATTCACTTTTAAAGAGTGTGAAATATTTTGTGTTCATGTTTTGAAATACATGAACCTGGTAATGTACAAGAATTTAAAACAAAATTGTGCGGTAATTTTTTTGGCAATAGTATCGATTTTGTTTTTAGTGATGAAGACTGTATAGACCCACATTCCATCATATCGGGGTTGTGTCAGGGTGAAGAGTTTAACTGGAGCTCCACAACCTCCGACAGTGACCGGGAGGAGAATAGTCAGACCAGAAAACGCAAACGTGTAAGTAAAATATCAAAATTGTTTGTTGTTTATTTCATCTTTAAACATACTTTGTCCAAAAATATGATGTTAACACAATTTTTTTAAATTTTTTAAATTTTTTTTTTTTTTTACATTTTAATGGACATATAGGTACGTTCTAATAAATTTTCTCCAATGGCAAACAAATTGCAAAGATCTAAAATGTTGACATCCTCACTTCAGTTCCTATATGATTATCCGGAAACTCCATATATTTCTTACATTTCCGATAAGTTCCTGATGTTTGGAGATTGATATCACCTGCTATGTTATTAAGATGTTGTACTGTATATGACAGGGTGACTCTGATACACCGCGGAAGAGACAGAAAACTGAGCAGCGACACAAGACTATTAATTCGTGGAAGGAGGAGTGTCTTCAACTACTGGTCACAATGCTCCACTGTGAGGACTCGGAACCTTTCAGGGAGCCTGTCAGTGTCGTCAACTATCCTGTAAGTTTAACTCTCTGGTTCTGGTAAATAATGGGAACGTTCAGTAAGAATTATGTCTTAACTTGAACAGATGATTTGAATAGAATCAATGATGTCAATCAGGGCAAGAAATGAAATCTCGGCGTCACTGGTCCTTTTACAGACTTTGGTCAAGTTTATTTCTGCAGAATCCAATTTAACTCAATTGATGGCATCTTGGATTATTCAAAAGGTACAGATCACAATAAAATTTGCACAATATGATAGTCACCCATATTTACATTCCCACAGACAAATCCAATGTCTGGCCCGTCAGACCTGGATTTGTCTTGCCCTGTACCTCTCATTGCTGCATCCTGCATTTATCTTCAACTATTATGACAGACAGGGATAGTCTCGGTACATATTTCACTTCAATTACATTCCCGCCTATAATATAATCAGACAAGTGCATTTCCTTTTGATAAAATTTTGAAAAATTCTTTCATTAGAGACCGGGTTGTGATATTTTGTTTGCCGGATAAGGGATTAAAGGATTAGATGATAAAGTGATCTTTTAATTTGTAGAATTACAACAGTATTATTGACGAGCCCATGGACCTAGGAACTGTCAAAGAGAACTTAGATAATGGAGAATACTCGGACCCAACGGAACTATGCAAGCACATTCGACTGGTGTTCCATAACTCTAAAGTTTACAACACCAACAAGCGGTCCAGGGTAAGTGGTTAATGTTAGTCTCTACATAAATTAGATGTGCATATCTAGTCACAGAACTGACTTGATATGGCGTATACAGTGAATATGATTGCAATGTCAAATTTAATCTCAATTTATAACTGATAAATGTATATATACTCTGTCATTTTGGAGTTTCCATCTAAAAATCTTATTTGAGAATTTTCTGTATTTTGTTGTAATGTTGACTTTAAAATGTCCTATAGATGGTGTCTTTTCAGACTTTAACGCTGATCTGTGTCACCAATGTATTGTTTGTGCTTTTGACCATTTATAAGGGTGATTCAAGATTCCTTCTCTCTCAAAAACAGATGTATAATTTATTTGGTCTAATTGTAATCATTGATATCTATGCTCACCATCAATGTTATCGATGATACATGAACATGTTGATGTGGTGTATAATTGTGATTTTGTAGATTTATACTATGACTTTAAGACTGTCAGCTATGTTTGAAGAACAAATAAAGGATATTGTGATTGACTGGAAATCTGCTAAGAAACGGATGTCTCGATCCAGAAGTATGACAGAAAAGTAAGCATTTATATATATACATGGAGTTTAAACATAGAGTTTGGTAGATGCTTATCACCATTAAATCATTTCTGATGTATTCTACCTGACTTGTGCTAAATGTGCTCATTTAAATATATTGGGGGCAGGACGTAGGAGTGCAACGGTTTACCGCAGTGTAACTGAACCGCAATATTTTTCTTTCCGTTCTGTACACAGTAGAGCGATGGCAAATATGGTACATGTACTGTGAACGAAAATTTTTTATGTGGATGTCTGTTCCACTATGCGCCGGTGAAAAGTAGATTGACTAATATATAAAAACTGGTTTCTAATTGGTCAAGCGATTTTGATAAGTCCCAATCAGAAGAGGCCTTACATTAAAGCAATTTTTTGTGGGGAAATGGCGCTGGTGCTTGGGGTGTCGCGGCTGCCTATCAATCTGCTGTATGGAATCAATTCCCTTGCCCTGTTCATCTATTTTTATTTTTTAAAGCGTATACGTACCATTTCACCCCTAACAGGGAGGCATCTGTATTGATGATCTATAAGTGACGGTTTCTATAAAGATACCTATATTAAATTACAATATACTCAAGGGATAGGAGTGGGGTTAGCATTATTCATTTACCTTGTGTAGGTGGGGTCAGCATTATTCATTTTCCTTGAGTAGAGGTAGGGTTAGCGTTATTCATTTTCCTTGAGTAGGGGTAGGGTTAGCGTTATTCATTTACCTTGAGTAGAGGTAGGGTTAGCGTTATTCATTTACCTTGAGTAGAGGTAGGGTTAGCATTATTCATTTACCTTGAGTAGGGGTAGGGTTAGCATTATTCATTTACCTTGAGTAGGAGTGGGGTTAGCATTATTCATTTACCTTGAGTAGGGGTAGGGTTAGCATTATTCATTTACCTTGAGTAGGGGTAGGGTTAGCATTATTCATTTTCCTTGAGTAGAGGTAGGTTGAACAAGTTGAAAGTTTTTTAAGGAAAAAAATCTAGATGCATTTTCAAAAGTAACAAAGATTCTGTTTTCTCTGATTTTAAAAACTTTAATTACCATTTCCTTTCACAGTTCACGATATACAGAGCGGCGACTAACCATCAATAGTCTGTCATCTGAAGATTTACACGATACAAGTAGTGCCAGACCAGGTCCCTCATCATCAGGACTGATGTCCACACGACGGACTCAGCGCATGCTCAGCTCATCCACGACTCAAGCTGATGACGACGATGATGAAGAAATAGAGGTAGATGTGGATACATCTGGACCGAGTACCCGATCATCACATTCAAACCATGTGGGAAAACGCACACGTAAGTTCCCATTACCATCTGGACCATCCATAAAAAAAAATTTTTCGTCTAACCAAATTATCTATTTCTCCCAACAAAAATATTGATGAATTATTGGGAGGAAGTTAAACAGTCCACATTACATATCACATGCATGAGGAGAAAAAAAATGCATTTTCTTGTGCAAGATTTTGAAGTGGAGGATTAATAGACTTTGTTATATAAATAAGAAATATGTTTCAGGAAAATCAGGGCCTAAAAAGACTGAGCCCAACCATTATGATTCGGAGACGGAAGTAGAGAGTGATACAGAGGAAGAAGAGGACATTCAACCCTCAAAATCCCAACGAATTCGTCCTTCTAAAGCCTCAACTTCCAAACAAACTCAGAACAAAGTCAAAGGTTTGTGTGATGTAACTTTAGAGCAGTAATAAATTCCATGTGTCCTATGTTTATAGGAGTACTGATTAGTGAGAAATATTTCAGCATAAAGTACGCGAGGAGAGGCAATCACAAATACAAAACTCTCACAATTTTATGTACAAAAATAACAACTCTGGTTGGAATCCATTTCTGTTGATTACATACATATATATTCCATATCACATAATCTCAAATCAATCTCCTAGACACATATTACCCTGAAATTCAGACATCTTTAGAACTCTGTACTTTTAAACGACATCTCCGTATTGCTGACTAGAACTTTACAAAGTGACGTCATTCATATGTACAGCAATATAAAAAAGAGGTAAGCTTGTGAAATAAAAACATTATGAAATGTAAGTGATATACAGTAAGTTATGGCTGATGTGTCCATAAGATTGTAGGGTGGTCAGCTCTTGGCCGAATACATGAACAACCTGGCAGTGTTGTCAATTTTCAACTGGCTTCAGGTGTATGTGTCGCAGGCTTATTTACCTGTAGGTATTTGTAACCTGCTGGTAGGGTAATCGGCTCTTGGCTGCAATACATACATAAGTAAACTTTCATAGTTACCACTAGACCTGCAAACATTTGCTGTGAATTTGTAGCAAGAGCTGTATAAATCCAAAAGCTTTGGTGACATAACTGCAATTGTAGAATTATTCAAATGAAATAAGATGGAATTTTGGGAGGCTTCAAACCGCAAAACTGTAGAAAAACAGGAATTGTATTCCGTTGTACTAATTAATGAAATAAAATATAGAACCTAATTACTGGAAATAATTAAGTGCTACTTTATGACTATTTATTGTCCTTCTTTACTGGTAATATATGACTATTGTCCTGTATTACAGGTAAGATATGACAATTGTCCTGTATAACAGGTAAGATATGACTATTGTCCTGTATTACAGGTAAGATATGACTATTGTCCTGTATTACAGGTGAGATATTGATATGTTTTGTCCTGTATTACAGGTAAGATATGACTATTGTCCTGTATTACAGGTAAGATATGACTATTGTCCTGTATAACAGGTAAGATATGACTATTGTCCTGTATTACACGTAAGATATGACTATTGTCCTGTATTACACGTAAGATATGACTATTGTCCTGTATAACAGGTAATATATGACTATTGTCCTGTATTACAGGTTTAATATGACTATTGTCCTGTATTACAGGTAATATATGACTATTGTCCTGTATTACATGTAAGATATGACTTGTCCTGTATTACACGTAAGATATGACTATTGTCCTGTATAACAGGTAATATATGACTATTGTCCTGTATTACACGTAAGATATGACTATTGTCCTGTATTACAGGTAAGATATGACTATTGTCCTGTATTACACGTAAGATATGACTATTGTCCTGTATTACAGGTAAGATATGACTATTGTCCTGTATTACAGGTAATATATGACTATTGTCCTGTATTACAGGTTAAATATGACTATTGTCCTGTATTACAGGTAATATATGACTATTGACCTGTATTACAGGTAAGATATGACTATTGTCCTGTATTACAGGTAATATATGACTATTGACCTGTATTACAGGTAAGATATGACTGTTGTCCTGTATTACAGGTTAAATATGACTATTGTCCTATATTACAGGTAAGATATGACTATTGTCCTGTATTGCAGGTGAGATATAACTATTGTCCTGTATTACAGGTGAGATATTAATATGTTTTGTCCTGTATTACAGGTAAGATGTCGGTGACATCAAATGGCCAACACAAGACAAGAGCATCCACAGGAACGATCAAACCTAGGCGGTACTGTGTTGATGGATCGTTCACCGATGATGAAAAATCATTGTTAAAAACTGCATCACCATCACACTCATCTTCATCCTCATCGTCTTCAACAGAAGTTGAATCTAATGACAGTAGTTCATCAAGTTCATCTTCAGATTCTGACTCATCGTACAATAGCATGGATGCCAAACCCCAAAGACCGACTAGAAGAAGTAAACATGTTAGGCCCTCGGTCAAACCCAGGTTAAAAGCTTCTGATAATGGATTTGTGATAGATAGGAACAAAAAGAAAAGTAATAATAATTCCAAAGTGAAAAAGACAAGTAACAGTGCTACCTCATCTCGCCGATCAAAATCATCTGGGACAGTTCAACGAACGACCAGAAATCAAGGTCGACAGACTGTGAGATACCAGGAGGACAGTGAGGGTGAACCTGAGGATTCTCGGGGTCTGGAGGGGTCAGGGTCAGGCACTGACTCGGACTACAGTGTGGGACATGAAAGGCCTGACATCAGTACTAGTAGTAGGGGTCGTGTCAGGAAACTCACAGCCCGGGCCAGGGCAAGTCTCATGGGGGAATAATAATGGGTGTGGATATCAGTGAGTCCGGTGTGTCATAATATACATGTAGTGCTTTTGTTGATATTATATTTGATAATTATGTACTGGGTTGAAATACTGGAAATGCTATTGGAATTTGTCTGGAAACCTTAATGCTTTAAGGAGTATAAAACAAATATGATTATATATATCAATCAGAATAAGGATTGTGCCAAAAATGCATTTACCAATAGTGATGGACAATGTCCAGCTATACAGAATTATTCATGTTGTGATTTTTCTTCGAACCATTTTTTATACATACAAAGAAAAAAGTATCAAATTCTGCATTGCTAAATCAAAGAAAGTAGTATCTAATTCTGCATTACTAAAACGTGTTTGGGTATATAATGTTCCCTGTAAATATTGCTGAATTGGTAAAGCTATAATAAATTTTAGATGCTGGTATCATTAATGAACCAACCTACTCCACCAGAAGACTGATCTCATCATATGTAATATGTGTATCTTGGTGCCAATGTTATGGTCCAGTATGACTGTAGGGATATCATCTTTTAGTGTTCAATGGCAAACTGTCAGATTAAATTTGTTTATAGAGACTATGGACAAGCAATGATAAGCTTGTGTGCAACGAAGAATACATATGTATACAATCATTTGTTTATGTGTAGATTTGAATCTAGGCCAACATGCTAATTATAGTGCAATGGTTTGTTGAAATTTTAGTAAGTATGGTGTTTCAGATGATGTGTGGAAATGTGATTTAGATATGAAGTTTGCATGTGTAGCATCATGAAGGATACGTGGATAGGAAGCAAAATTTTGGAAATTATTAAAAATATACTAGTTGAATTTTAGCTCATGAGTAGAATTATTTTATTAAATATGTTTCCAAGTGAATTTTTTTAGAGGTTTTAAAATAAAATAGATGGAATATTACATTAAATGACAAACTAAAGTGATTCTAAAAAGAGATGCCATGAAATGCTCTAAAAGGTTGCTATCAAATTGAATAGGGGTAGGTAGAGCTGTCCAGATATTGTGTGGTACACAAGCTAAAGAGGTGGGTGGACCTGTCCAGATATTGTGTGGTATGTAAGCTGTAGGGGTAGGTAGAGCTGTCCAGATATTGTGTGGTATGTAAGCTGTAGGGGTAGGTAGAGCTGTCCAGATATTGTGTGGTACACAAGCTATAGAGGTGGGTGGACCTGTCCAGATATTGTGTGGTACACAAGCTGTAGGGGTGGGTGGACCTGTCCAGATATTGTGTGGTACGTAAGCTGTAGGGGTGGGTGGACCTGTCCAGATATTGCGTGGTACACAAGCTGTAGAGGTGGGTGGACCTGTCCAGATATTGCGTGGTACACAAGCTGTAGAGGTAGGTGGACCTGTCCAGATATTGTGTGGTACACAAGCTGTAGGGGTGGGTGGACCTGTCCAGGTATTGTGTGGTACACAAACTGTAGGGCTTGGTGGACCTGTCCAGATATTGTGTGGTACGTAAGCTGTAGGGGTGGGTGAACCTGTCCAGATATTGTGTGGTACATAAGCTGTAGGGGTAAGTGGAGCTGTCCAGATATTGTGTGGTACACAAGCTGTAGGGGTAGGTGGACCTGTCCAGATATTGTGTGGTACACAAGCTATAGAGGTGGGGGTCCTGTCCAGATATTGTGTGGTACACAAGCTGTAGGGGTGGGGGTCCTGTCCAGATATTGTCTGGTACACAAGCTGTAGGGGTGGGTGGACTTGTCCAGATATTGTCTGGTACACAAGCTGTAGGGGTGGGTGGACTTGTCCAGATATTGTGTGGTACGTAAGCTGTAGGGGTGGATGGATCTTTCTAGATGTGGTTTATAAGTTATGCCATTGGGCCCTGCCAAGATACACATGTGTTCATATTGCTCAAAAAAGAATATTCCAGAATGTGTTTTTGTGTATCTTTATGGTCATAACCCAAGCTCTTAAATATAGAGACTGTTTTGATGTATATTTATGTGGACTTTGATGTATCAAAGAGCAACTTAATTTCAGTATGGCCTTTTAACCTATCGCTGTAGATTGGTTTGAGAAGGTTTATCATGCCTTTGATGTACAAACAACCTTCAATATTTCGTTGTGTATATCATATATGAAATCTCCAACAGTCATCTCACAAACTGATGTGGTAGCTTGACAATACAATATTTATGTAGAATGATTATTATATAATTATATATATATTACATAAAACCAGACTTAAGTTAAGAAGATTGTTGAAAATTATATAAATTAAAACAGGTATTAATTTATTCAAAGACACCGTTTTGTGGATATATTTAAATTCAGTATTTATATTTTAATTGATAATTTTGTATCAACTGTCAGCTGTATATGATGACCAATATCTCGTTGATAATGCTTATTTTGGCCAGTAAATGAAAGTACTGTTACAGTAAACGTACATATTTTAGCATTTTTTGCGCTGGAAGAATTTCGCTAAATTTTGATTGCGCTAATGATCGTTTATCTACATTGTTTGTTTTATGTGGCAAGCATTGTCAATGTGCTAATTCATCATCTGCTTAAATCTGGTTTTGCGCTAAAAATTTAGTTCGCTAAAATATTTTCGTTTACAGTAAGCTGTATAACTTAAAATTAGAGGGTGGGGGGGATCTTTCTTTGATGAAATCTATACAGTAAATGAAAGTTGTTTATTTATGAATACAGCACAAAATCATGTACTTTTAGTCAGCAATTATGCTCATTTGTGTATACATCCATGAATTGCCTACTGTGTACAACTTTAAAATTGTATACATGCCTCGTGTAATAAGTAATGTACTTTATGTTGTGTCAGTGTGGACAATAATGACCACAAAAATCATCAATAATCACACCTCCTTTATCGATCATGAAACAAATCTATCGTTCAGAAAATCATTTATACACAAAGTGTAGATTCCATTATCATTAAGTAAAGGTCGTGGCCTAAAACATTTTTCATTACTTCACTATACATGTATACCATTATTCCTATATAGTGATAAGTGCCAAATTTCTGTCTACAATGTTGAAGGGTTGTTCCCCATTTATGTATGTGGCCTGTGAGATTATCAGTTCTGAAGCTGTCATGTATAGTGATATGTAGTTGTGAAGCCATATTAACTTGTATGTAATGTTTTGATGGTGCCTAGTTCAGTGTCAACTTCAGCAATTATCAAATTTGGACTCAACTTTATCTTGAATGAAATGCATGCTTTGCTGTTATTACACCACCTTTACCTGTGTTTATCCAGCACTAAGCCCATGTCTGGTAATTAGCCCATGTCTGGTAATAAGCCCATGTCTGGTAATTAGCCCATGTCTGGTAATAAGCCCATGTCTGGTAATAAGCCCATGTCTGGTAATTAGCCCATGTCTGGTAATAAGCCCATGTCTGGTAATTAGCCCATGTCTGGTAATAAGCCCATGTCTGGTAATTAGCCCATGTCTGGTAATAAGCCCTTGTCTGGTAATAAGCCCATGTCTGGTAATTAGCCCATGGATGGTAATTAGTCCATGTCTGGTAATTAGCCCATGTCTGGTAATAAGCCCATGGATGGTTATAAGCCCATGGATGGTAATTAGTCCATGGATGGTTATAAACCCATCCATGTTTGCAACAGTTAATTGGAAATGTGAACAAATACAATTTCACTGTCCAGTGTCCATTAATCAGCCCTTCTCCTAATTTGAGCAGAGATTATGTTGGCCCTCGGGCTTATTGCCAGATATATATAACTTAATAATTATGGGCAACTGGTATATTTCAAGTCAGCCAGATAATAAAGTTTATCTCTTTCCAACAATTGAAATTTGAAAGACCAGCTGTTTCAAAACTACCTTCCTAATTCAGATATTTCACCGTTTTCGTAAATGATAGAAGAATGTAATGAAGTAGCATTGGTATCTGATTGAAATCTGGAAAATACTGGCAGTACTTCGGTAGACAGTACAGATGGAGGTAAAGAAAAATGAGCCATCGCTTATTGCAGTGCAAGTCTTGAAATTAAAGGATTGTACAGTTTGACTTCCAATGTTGATCATTATATTAGTGATAATCTATATCAACGGATGTCATTATCAGATGGTGTGCACAGAGAGAATGGATGTCATCATCGGATGGTGTGCACATAGAGAATGGATGTCATCATCGGATGGTGTGCACATAGAGAATGAATGTCATTATCAGATTGTGTGCACATACAGAATGGATGTCATTATCGGATGGTGTGCACAGAGAATGGATGTCATTATCGGATGGTGTGCACATAGAGAATGAATGTCATTATCGGATGGTGTGCACATACAGAATGGATGTCATCATCGGATGGTGTGCACATAGAGAATGAATGTCATTATCGGATGGTGTGCACATACAGAATGGATGTCATCATCGGATGGTGTGCACATACAGAATGGATGTCATCATAGGATGGTGTGCACAGAGAATGGATGTCATTATCGGATGGTGTGCACATAGAGAGAATGGATGTCATTATCGGATGGGGTGCACATAGAGAGAATGGATGTCATTATCGGATGGTGTGCACATAGAGAGAATGGATGTCATTATCGGAAGGTGTGCCCATAGATTCAATTTGTGTGTCTTAAACTTGTTATTATCTCACCACAAGAACTGAATTGTAAAGACTTGTCGTCTAATTTGTAAATGCTTGTTGTATATGCATAATCAATTAGTAATGGAAGCGTTGGAATAAAAATCTAGAGCAGGGTAAATGTATGGTGAAAATGTTGTAACATATCTACAGATCTCCAGGATTTATTTGGTTTTTTTTTCAAATTGGTTAACTCCTTGGTAATCTCATATTTAGTTTTGATGTCAGTCATGTGATATTAAAAAAACTGAGAAAATTTAATTTCAAAAGAAAACTCTTTTTTTGCAAAATTAACGGTATAATTAATTGTAATATTTTTTTTCTTTTTTTTTTTGCTCTGGTTATAATGATTTCTGCTAGTGAATGTGATTTTGCCGATTTTTTCCCCTTTTTTTATTGAATATTTTCCCTGAAAAAATCAACTGTTTTAAAATTATGTTTTTTGGAAATAATCAAATTGTTAATTATGAACAGAATGGGATCAACTTTGACTATTATAAGAATATCTGAAGTTGTTGTCTGATGATGATAAATGTGTCCTTTCATTAACCATTGTTGTATAAAGAAGCATTGAAAACACATTTGTAAGTATGTTTCTCAAATTATGTAATTCGTAATCAAATTCCTGCTTAATATTGACTTTGTTAAACGTCAATATTGCATGTATACCTGCGTTCAATTCTCGACATGCATGTTGTTTATGGGTAAATGTTGATGAAAATGTTGTGAAACCTTTGTTTTGATTGTTATACTTAGTGAGAATGGGTATTTATACGTGTTCATATACGTAAAAGCAAGACCAGAATCAGATGTACATACAAGTTTTATCATCACTTTGGCTAACTTGTGTCCCATACAGCTGTGCTTGTATGTTAGGCCTGGATACTGACTTTTGCAATCTTTGTACAATACTGCTAACGGGTGACATCTGTTCCATATTGTCTGGCTGCATTTGATCTTTAACATTCCTTTGTAGCCAGCTGTATTAAATACAAAATGAATATTTTTTCCAGAGTTTTGTCTCGTGTCCTTTTTATACCTCCATTGAAAATTTGATGGGACTTGTTATGGAATACTTAATATCGTCTATCTGTAGATTCAAATTATTGTTCAATAACTGAAAACATTGATGCAGGTCAAAGAAAGATTATTCAAATTATTATTCAATAACTGAGAACATTGATGTAGGCCAAAGAAAGATTTGATTGTTTTCAAAGGTTTGAAAATGTATGGCACCTGTGTAGTGCCGACTGTGACACACGCTCTAGTATACAGAATGATATATTTACACAGGGACTTAGAATCTCATTATACATGATCTACACGAGGATGGTACACGGTTACGTACTTAATAGAAAAAGCTTGACCTCACGTCAGTGACTTGGTTAAAAGTCATTGTAGACCATGGATGTAACGTTGGAAATCATAGAAATACTACATATGTAGATATTGCCAAATTATTGCCATTGATTGTTTCCAAAATAATTCTAGAGCCTGGTTCTTCATAAAAGCGCAAAGTTAAACGAATTATTTGCTCTGTTTCAATACACCTCATCAGTCACTAAAGAAAACAAGATAATAAATACATCCAGCTAGATTTCTTATTAAAATTATATAAACGAGGTCAAACTATTAACAAAATGTGTTTGATTGGAGACCCTTGAATAAAATAAATATAGAAGGAAAGTGCCCTGGTGCATATTCATGAAACCATTCTCATACTCCAACATGAAATCTTTGCTCAATCCATCTTTCTTTGAATAAGCTTGATTAAATTATGAAATGGGAGTTAAAAGTAATAGCCTAAACTTTGAAAACTATAAATATCTCGCTTGAAGTCTTCCTGATATTCCTTCAAATAATCAAAAAATATTAATCCAGGTGTCGCTTATCACAGAAAATCTGAGTACGAAATTTATTTAAAATGAGAACCGTTTCATGAATCGGGCCCAGATGTTTCGGAAGGATAAACGTCATTTGGTTCATCGACGACAGCCACCATGCAAATCCTCCAAATGTGAACTAGTGAGGTGACAACAGAACAACAGTGTGTACTGTAAGAAGGGGGTGGATGTTTGGCAAAAACTGATGTTGCGGCCTGAATCAATTGCACCTTCCGTTTTCTATTAAGCTTTCCGACGGCAGTATGTTTGATACCAAATTCCTCTAAACAGAGAAAAGTACAGGCCAATAGTCATTGCAAATTAATGCTCTTGTGATTCTGTTACGAAATCCAGAGAAGCCACAATTGGATATGTAAAAGTCCAAAGTAAGTCACGTGACAAGAGAAATATGTGATGTGATATAATTACAACTAGTTGACAATGCACATCTGTATTAGTATCGAGTAATTTGCATTGAACACATTCCTAATATTGATTATTAACATTGAATTACCGGGGTACTGTACCTCCCCATCCACATTAAGACATGGATATCGTAATATAATTTAACTCTTGTACATTATGTGACAATTGAACGTAATTAATGGTCAGTTTATTTCCAATCGGGACACGTTCGTGACGTTTTGTTTGCTCTGCAGTACTTTCATTAGAGTATACAAGTAAGTTTTTACTTACTTGTGTATACTGCAGCCCTCGTTTGGTGGATCAGAGATCCATGATTATAAAAAAAAACTTATGATCAGATAGGATACAATATCTTAGTTATTGCCATTTTTCTTTATAGTTACTGGCGACTATCAAAGCACAGGGTGAATCGACGTTTGATAAAACGTAAAATGATGATATTGTTATCCCAGGGAAGATGGAAATCCAAAAATTATTAGAAAATTCAGAAAGATGAAACATTGTTGGGAACCAAAGGGAGGTAAAAAAAAAATTACATTGTCGGAAACTTGGGTGACTGAAAAATTGACATTGTTCGGAAATTCGGAAATGAAAAGTTTACATTACTGTATTACAGTATTGAACGCTTGTTTTTGTTATACATGTAGCTATATCATGCTGGGATGAATGGCTATCGATCCAGTTTTTATTAATTACATGACCTTGGCCCTGGTTACATGTTCTGATAATATGTTAAAATCCCCCTCCATAACCAAGTTAACCTTTGACTATTTTTATCTGTCCTGAAAACCGTGTGTAGTCAACATGTACATGTAAATGCAAAATGTCATATTTGCATATGCAATCGTAGTATATAGTCTAGTTCTGAATCCAATGTGAAAGTTTTATGGTGGAATTCATAATCTTAAAGTTAAATGGTGGAATTCATAATCTTAGTGGTAAATATTCAAATTCCTTGTGTGAAATGAACAAAAACTGCCGCTGTAACAGGTTGTATGGGACAGTGATAAAAATCGCACTATTTACACGGGGAATTTTTTCGTGAAATGGACGAGAAAGTTGAGTTTTTTTTCCTGTTCTTCACATATATTTAATACATAGTTGGTTATAAAGGTACCAGCATACGAGTTTCCGTAGGAATTACACCATTACACCGAGCGCTACCTCTTTAGTTGGAGATCTGACTTCGCCGAATATTTGTCAACATGTCAAAATTGAGCAGCATATGGCTATATAATTTACATAATTATTACTTTGAATTGAATATTCCATGCATACGACGGATTGCCTAAAGCTTATTCATCATTTGTAGGCTAAATGCGTGTTATATGATTGAGGTTGTGGATGTCCTTATTTCAAGATTAGCATAAAGATGACGATTGACAGATCATTTTTTACCAATATCAAATCGTAAGAGTTCCTCATGCAGTTTACAGTTATAGGAAGTCTCTACAATCTGTCCATGAGTGAAAGAAGTGTGTTAGCACTTATTATATGGCGCGGGAAGGATGTCATAATTAAATATTTCTGCCTAGGCAAAATCATTTTTGCCTAGGCAAAAATCGAATATTGCCTAGGCAGATATCGAATTTTGCCTAGGCAGAAATCGAATTTTGCCTAGGCAGATATCGAATTTTGCCTAGGCAAAATTATTTATGCTTAGGCAGAATTATTTTTGCCTAGGCAAAAATCGAATTTTGCCTAGGCAATGTTATTTTTGCCTAGGCAAAATTCGATTTCTGCCTAGGCAAAAATAATTTTGCCTAGGCAAATATATTTAATTATGACATCCTTCCCGCGCCATATTATTTAGGTTATATTATTACAGAGAATAAAAAAAAATCAATGTATATTTGGCAAAGTCAGGTACTTGTGAGGGCTGTTTTCGTTTTTGCGACCACTTGGACCGGTGATGTTCTTTGATAAAATAAGGTCAGATCTGGTGACTTTATATATTGTTTTTTGACGAGCCTAAACATAGAGAATACATGGTCAGTGTCTTAAAAAATAAGCTGTATTTCGGCGAGGGTAAAGAAAGAATAAAGTGGCGAGCCACTTTTGTCTTTCTGTCCCGAGACAAAAATACAGCTTATATCTTAAGACACTTACCATGTATTCTTTTTATCCTGCAACAATAAAAAAAAATAATCATTTTGAAGTGAAACGGTGTCAAAAAAATGACATAAATATGTTCGCCTTTTAAACGTTGTTTCACTTTGAAGTAGGTCAGTCGAATTGACGCACGTGCTAAGATTCCAAAATACAGCAAAAATATACGGTGGGTGTATTCCGACAATGCGGTGGCAGTTGCAGGATAAAAAGACTTCCAAGGCATGTATTAACATTTGCAGGTCTGTCAAGTTACATTTGTATAATTATGTTTGAAATATTACATTTAAAAACTGACGAACCTGTTTGTCCGCATAAACGAACAGACCTACATGTATGGTGTCAAGGCCAGGGCAGTGGAAACTCGGGCTACAACTTCGGGGTATCTAAAATAATAACACAGAATCGCTTCAAAAGTCCAGTTCTAGTTAAAAGTATGCATGCAACATGTATGGTTTCTGATATCAGAACTAGATGTCATCTCTAGTCCTCGCTGGAGGACGGAAATAACCCAAATAGTGGGAGATCACTCTCATGAGAAAAATCTTTCCCTGTACGTTACGACTAGCCTCGTTCTGGGAATTTAATGGCGGGCTGCTTGAGTGGGGAATATTCTAAATCATGGATTTTACGCGGCATCCTTTCGGACTTCCAGCCTCTCATCCAAAGGCCAATATCGTTAACACCATTCTGAAGTTGAATTATATGTGTCAAAAGGAGAATGGAATATCTAATGCTTGCGGTATAATCAATATGGTGCTGAAAATGTGTCTCGATGCTGTGGATGTTCCTGTATCCATTAAATACGGTAACATAAATCTTCCAGGATTACAGCTGTCCCATGTGTGGCTCAACTTCCAGGGATATGTTATTGACAACACGTTCATAGAAGACATAGATGAGGATATGCTCGTCACGATAAAAACCACGGGTGTTTGTCAGTACGATGAAGATGGTGCTGTTAACTTGGAGAGTCTGTTCACGGGAGATGAGGACACTCGGAAACTCGGGATACCAGACCATGATAGAAATCAGTTTGGAGTCCTATTAAAGCGACCCGAGTTGACCCTGACCATTGGTGTTCGAAACAAGCCCCACATAGGGACGTATTACTTCAAAATGAGAGAAATCATGAACAGGAGGTTTGACGTTACCATCAACAACTTGTTTGATCCAGACACGAAATGCTGGACGTGTGACGAGGAAAAAGCGACAGCGACGTTCAAAAGATGCTCCGTTTGTAAAGTGGCCTGTTATTGTGATAAAAAATGTCAGAAAAAGGACTGGGTTGATCATAAACATGTGTGTTTGAAGCCAAACTCTTCATAGGCCCAGTGTATTCGCAGTCACAATCCAATTATAGCCGTGTCTCGTCACGCAATTGTAATCACACGCAGATTGAATGGGGGGCGGCAAATGCGAATTTTATTCAAGAACTGACATTTTGGACTTTTTACGAATATATCTAGATGTCTACTGTGATTGTGATATCATTTTGATTACACGAGATCTTTTTTATCTTGGTATAAATATCAATGAATCCCCCATAATATTTCAAGCAGTTGCGGAAAAACAGAGGCATTGATTGATATTAATTATAATAATTCATTAAAAGATTTAAAAACAAAAACAAAAAACAACATATATTATTAAGAATAGTTTATTAATAGCAATTATTAAGTTATATTAAAAAGATAAATTAAACTACCAATACATGATTATATTACCTTAATGAATTAATTTTTAGTATAACAAATGCCCTTTTTTCGCAACCGCTTGCCCGATGATACAATAAACATATTAAAGTTACGTTACTGATTATGTAAATGTACAGTTTTCCTACATATTGACATGTCTGTTTTATATATATATATATAACAGGTACTTCCTATTGTTAGAAAACTTGATTGTTAGTTATTCCCTTTGATAACTTGATGTCAAATAAAAGTCATTGGAAATATGAAGACAGTAGCATTTATTTATTCATTTATTTATTCATATATTCATTTATTTATTTACTTATTTATCATTCACATATTTATTTATTTGTTTACTTTACTGTATTAGTGAGGTTATTCTGTGCATGTGTAAACATTGACAATGTGCAGTATCACGTCGTGCCTGTGTTGTTTTGTGTGAACATTCTAGGCGATGGAAATATTTCTCTTATTGGGAATGGGGCCAATTTAAGAATCTCGGGAATTCATCTCACTTCAGATTTTTGTACTTCGTATTCTGCTTATATATCTACTTAATTCATTTATAAAAAAAAAACATGAACACAGTTGTTCATTGAATCTTGAGCGTGAACCACAATATTTTTGTACATTTTCTTTTAATTTTTAGGTCATCTGACCCAAAGGGTCAGGATGACCTATAGCCGTCATGCTTTGTCCGTCGTCGTCCGCCGTGCGCGGTCCGTAAGCTTTTCACATTTCAATCTTCCTCTCGAGTTCGACCAGTGCTGTTGAGCTGCAATGATCCGACAAGATTCCGACCAAGTGTTGTTATTTTTCGTGTCGTTCTTTAATCCAAGATGACTGCCACTGGTGCCATTGAACTGGAAATTGGTGAGGATGTTAAGGAAGGGGAGCCAACAAAGTGTTGTTAGTTTTCGGCTTCGTAAAAATTTAGAAATGGCCGCCATTTTGTAACATGATTGCACAATCGTGATTTTCCTGAACAACACCCTTTTCAAACTTCTCAAGTTCCACTAGTGGGATTCAGCACCTACTTACATAAAATGACCCTTAGATTGTCCTGACCAAGTGTTGTTTATTTTCTGCTCGGTCCAAAATCCACAATGGCCGCCATGGCCATTACAGTGCCACTATACATGCTACCGAGTATGTATGTATGTATACTACAATAGTACAAGCGTCTTTAGAGTCAGATGACCGTTAAGGCCCTTCGGCCTCTTGTTCCTTGTACTTTTGAAATTATTGAAAAAAATGCCAGAGCTCTTATCTGCTGCTAAAATCAGACATTGCACATTTAAAATCAGCTTCTTTCCTTTTATAGTCTGGTCCCCGGTTTAAATAGTAGGTAGTAGGTAGTTATATAGAACATACTGACTGTTATTTTGATATACAACTGCTGATAACAATGCCTTGTATATACCAGCAAAGAAAAGTAATATTAGTTAAAAAATAAATTGTGACAAAATTACAAAAAAAAAATGTTAAATGATGGAAAATATACTTTAATGATGATATATATGAGAATCAATTCTTTGTAATTGCAATTAAAACCGCGAAATTACTCACTGATTACAGGGAATCTCTAATACGGTGCTCCACCCTCATATGTAAATGAGCCGAGGAATATGTCATGCACGCATGCGCAAACCGGTTTGCTTTGAGGAATGGTGGACTGGCGATCAAAGCCAGGCATCACAATCCCAATGTCGATCAGAAGAACTGGTTACTACCACGAAGGTAAATAAAAGGGTTGGATCTACGACTTTCAAGAGTCAACGTGAGTCTGTTAAAATAAAAAGAATAGGTTAAAAGTGAAATGTCATCATGAATTGGTAGTGAATTTTCCCGGCATTTGATCAACATGCTTTTTCTGTTTATCATCCGGAGATGTAACTCGGCGTGCGCAGAGTTGGTTTACGTTCTATTTTTAGATGTTTATTGCACAATTTACTCTGGTTTGTTGACGTAACCGAGCAGATAGGATGGAAATCAAATGAAGATTATTCCTTACGAGATTATGAAGTTTAACTTGATAAGGTTTTATATCTACGAACAAACAAAAAAAACAGAAGCTTTAACGTTACACGTACTCTGAACATAACACAAACATTGGCTGAGCTAACAAAATAAATCCTTCACGATGGAATTATGACAAAGCCGTATTTTTATGTTTATTAAAATTAAATAGGAATGTTGATGTTTGGCTTATGGCAATATACAAATGTAAAAAACCAGTTAAAACTGCATTAGAATGTTTAAATTAAAAACTGCTGGAATAACAGTTGCCACAGTCTTGTGGAAGGTATTAGGATAAAAAGTTACAAGAAATACCAATTTCTATAATTGTTATTTGTATCATAGTAATGATACTCATTTATCTTTCGAACTTTCATAATATTGTCTTTAAGATATCAGTCCATACTTCTGAGAACAAAATAATCTAAAAAAATGTATTTCAGTAAACCAATAATGCCAAAAGTATTTTATTTTAAAACTCTCCATAAGCTCTAAAAGATTTTCCTAGCATATACTCAGATCCACTGTACCACCACAATAAGGAAATGTCCTGAATGCGCGAAGGAAGTTCCCATTGTAAAAATAATATCAATAAGATCATAGTTAGATATTCCACATGAGTTTTATTACATGGTGTCTAAAACAAAAATGTGTATTTTTCAACATTGAATTTATACCTGACCTATTGGAGTAAAAGAATAAGATCTTATCCGAATGACGACCAGATATGATACGTCAGGAGAGCCCCATACTGAACATTTTAGCTTGTGGGCGTCTGAATCAAAGGGACATGTTTATTTAACTGTAGATATCTAGACATGTGCTCTCTGTTTGATAACCTGGGATTCCTCAAATGATCTCGCGGTCGATGGAATTTGGAGCCAGATCGATATTATACTTTCACTTTCACTTTCTTCATCCAGTATCAAACGACAGGGAAACGGACAGCCATTAATCTTTGCAAAAGCTCTCCAAAATAATAATGTAGTGCATTATCTGTCTGTGTGTGCAAGGTCAATGTATCACCACAATAGGGAAATAATCTGAATGAGGAAGTAATTGTGGTTAAAATAATAAGACCGATTAGTTAAAAGTTAACATTACCCGGTATCATAATTCAGGTTTCAACCTGCATTTCTTCAACTGATGTGTAAACAAAGCTGTTGTGAAATTGTTCAACATCGAATATACCTTACATCTTTGGGAAAATAATAATTGCTGTCCTAACAGATATAGTATGTCGGAAGGCCCATGCTGAACATTTTTGAATTGTGATCGTCTGAGTGGAAGAGATATGTTTAACTCTAGATAGCTAGTAATGTGCTCTCTGTTTGATAACCTGGGATTCCTCAAATGATCTCGTGATCGATGGACTTTGGAGCCAGATCTATATTATACATACTTTCATTTTCACTTTCTTCAAACGGATAGCCATGGATTTTACAAGGCATCCTTTCGGACTTCCAGCCTCTCATCCAAAGGCAGATATCGTTAACACCATTCTGAAGGCGAGCTACGTGCATCAAAAGGAGAGCCGGGTATCTAATGCCATGGTTATTATCAATTTTGTGCTGAAACAATGTTTTGATGCTGTAGAAGTTCCCGTATCCATTAAGTTCGGCATGATACAACTTCCGCAAATACAGCTGCCACATATATGGCTCGACCTCCAGGGACATGACCTTGACAACACATTCATAGAATGCCAGGATGAGGATATATTTGTATGGATGAAAACCAGCATCTGTAAATATGTTGGAAACATAAAAATCGAACGCATGTTCTTGGGCGACGAGGACTTTTGGAGAATCGGGATACCGGACCACCAAAAGAAGGCATTCCAATTCCTGTTAAATCGAATCAAATGGTCTCAGACCATTTCCATTAAGAACCGCCCGCATATAAAGACATATTACTGCAAAATGAGGGAAACTATGGAAAGGAAGTTTAAAGTAACAATAAATAATTCATTTACGGAAGCCGACACGAAATGCTGGGCATGTGACAAGGAGAAAACGACGGAGGAGTTAAAGAAATGCTCCGCTTGTAAGGTTGCCCGCTATTGTGACAAAGCATGTCAGAAAAGGGACTGGATATTACATAAATATGTTTGTGTGAAGCCAATCTCTGTTTAGCCTTCTCAATGTTGGGATAAGCTGCTAGGCTACCAAACTCGATGAAATTTGGAACATTTTAGACTAGCATTCTACATGGACAGGCATATGGTCCCAAACAATGACAGTGTCCCGATAAATTTCAATGTGAAATAATCGGTTATTAACATTGGTTGAGTCACTAATATGATGTAAACAATTTTATCCAATTTAATGACTTGCCCGCGTTTCCTCTGACCCTAACACCATGGCTGTTGTAGGACATGGTGTCAGGGCCAGATGAAACTGGTTACTTGATGGCGTGCCTCCGTATTATCCAGAATGTATTTCTATATAATTATTATGTAATAATGACAAGTACTGAACAATTTAATGAGAAGACAACTTGTTAATGTCTCCCCTTTTCCAGTTGGGTGTCTCGTACCATCGTAGAACTTCCCGTGTACATAAGGTACGGTGTTATAAAACCTGAAAAGCAGCTGCGTCATGTGTGGCTGGGACATATCCTTGACAGCACATTTGTAGAATACATGGATAGTTTGTGTGGACAGAAATCAACAGCTTAAATACGTTTGAGACACTAGTAGCGTTCGAATCGGACGCATGTTCTTGGGGGACGAGGACATCCGACCAGAAACGCGGGATACGTGACCATTATTAGAATCAGTTTCGAGCTATTCTAAAGCGACTGGGATTATTTCTGACCAATGGCGTTAGAAAGAACCCCAACCTAGGGGCATATTACTGCAAAATGAGAGAAACAATGATAAGGAAGTTAAACGTGACAAAGAACGCACTTGATGCAAACACGAAAAGCTCAACCGGTAATGTTGCCAGTTATTGTGACATAATCTGTCATACGATGGGATGATAAGATCATAACTATAACTGTCAGGAACCCATACATACGTTGTCTTCTCAAGGTTGGAAACGTGATAGTACACCGAACTTATTGAAATGGGAGACATTTTAGGATATTAACCACTCTATGGCATTGCCACTATATGACCTTACCAACTGTAGGTGTGCGTTACCAGCTGATAACCGCCAACTGGCGTAAGAATGTAACAGTAACACATATGCGGCCCCAGCAAAATAAAAGAATGGAAAATCAAGCTTCTGCCGTAAAACAATTAAATTTAAAAAATGTGATATGTATTATCTTGATGTTTTTATGTATTGAATATTAGTATTACATTAATTATTCTTGTCTGGTTTTATATTATCTTACACACTATTTTTTTTCACACGGAACAAAATGGTAGAGCTGTTAACAGGCTCACAGCCGAGAATGGCGGGGAAACTTGAATTCCGTAATTATATAGTGCTTTGTTTTAATCGCAAGTTGTAAATATAAGCATTGAACTGCTTTCAGGTAGTTATTGACTGATAATGTCAACTGGACAAAGGCAAATCTAAAACGAAGCTCTAACGCGCATTATTGAATTTGCATTTGTCCAGTTGGCATTATCAGACCATAATTGCCAACTGAAAGCAACTCGTTGCTTAACTGTTTTTGGTCCGAAATTTACTGTGAAATAATCAGCTATTAATCTTTATTGAGTCACTGATACAATGTAAATGTTTTTTCCAATAGGTTATCTTGACGTGTCTTTTCATTTTACCGAATATATTTCTTTTATATATAATCATGACATATAATGACAATTCAATAAGTTAATCTGTTGGTATCTCTGTCTCTCTTACCAGTTTGGTGCCGAGTACTATCATGCGTCAATATTTATTAACATATAGTAATTACGAATGTTATAATTACAAATATTTTGATATCGTTATCTATGTAGTGTTTTATGTACATATTCGCGTTAACCAGCATGATGATTCGAGCGTAACTGACAACAATAATTTACTCTAAATCGACGAAGCAAAGTTAAAATATAAGTTGAATGAACGACTAACGCAGAACCTATGAAAATGGTTAGGGTCATCTTCGTCGGCAACACATACCATGCAAAGGCAGAGTTTTCCATTATCTCAAAAACAATAGAGGATAGCGACATAACTAACTATAACTCAAAAGCGATAACAAAAGAACAAAATACGAAACAAAAATACAAATTTCCATGAAGAGTGTGGACCCATGATCAAGTGTATAATGATAATAAGACCAGGTGCCCTGTACTGTTTACTGTTAACACATGACATATCAATGATAACCTATCTTCATATCATCGCTAAATCACTATGCTGTTTGTATGTAATATGAAACAAATATGGCGTTGTGAAAACATTTTGTGCAACATTTATGCATATGACACTTAAAAATTATGATAATATATTTGTATAATTCTATAATTGTACAGAAGATATATTGACACATTTCAAAAACAATTTAGAGCTATGTACAGCATTTAAATTACTATACAGCTGTTTCATCCTTCCATGACTCACGAGTGATGCTAAGGGCTTAAAGTGATATTATGAGGTGACCAAAACATATCAAACGAAATGTCACAATCTTGATGGGGTGACGCAAAATACCTTTATATCAATAAATTTTGTTATGCTCAATTTTTGGATTTCAAAAGAACTTTGAGAACATGTGTATATTCTGAACCGTCTCACTATTCAAAATAATTAAACGTGTAGGTTAAGATGTATCTTAGAGACGTAAAAGTTCATCAGCAGTGTCTATCACCTGCAATCTCAAAGACTTGTACAATAGATATAAAAAGATATAAGCAATTTTCTAAAGAAATTGAGAGTTACAGTACATACATATTTACATACACATACATTCACAGTTTTTAAGATTGGAATTCAAAAGAACATTAAGTGCATATGCATATTCTAAATCGTATCAATTTTGAATTATAAATGGACAGATAAAAAAACGGAAAAAAGAACACAGGCAAATCAATTCCTGTGAAATATTTAGATTTGAGTATTTAAAAAAAAAAACATTTGTATTTTTGCGTTGATTGAAATCTATTAAGAATATCTGGTTTATGATAAAATCCAATGTACCGAATTGCATTTGAATATAAGTTACTTGAATAATCGTTGGTGCCTCGATCTATTGTAAAGTATTTGCATACAAGGGGTAAAGACAAAATGGAAGTACTAGTAATACTGTTTCAGTAAGCTAGCAATGCCAATAATCCTTGCAAAACTCTTAAAAATAATAATATTGTGCATTATCTAAAATATCCGTCTGTGTCCGCAAGGTCATTGTATCACCACAATAGGCAAACAATCTTAATGAGGAAGTAATAATGGTTAAAATAATGAGACCGATTAGCTAGAGTTAACATAACCGGTATTATAACTTAGGTTTCTACCTGCATTTTTCAGCTTATGTGTAAATAAGCTGTTGTGGGTTTTTTTCAACATCAACTTACATCTTAGGGAAAATAATAAAATCTACAAAAATCAAGTTTATAATCGTTTGACAATGTGTTAAGATGTTAATCCGAAGACTGTCCTAACTTATATGGTATGTCGGAAGGCCCATGCTGAACATTTTTGAATTGTGATCGTCTGAGTGGAAGAGATATGTTTAACTCTAGATAGCTAGTAATGTGCTCTCTGTTTGATAACCTGGGATTCCTCAAATGATCTCGTGATCGATGGACTTTGGAGCCAGATCTATATTATACATACTTTCATTTTCACTTTCTTCAAACGGATAGCCATGGATTTTACAAGGCATCCTTTCGGACTTCCAGCCTCTCATCCAAAGGCAGATATCGTTAACACCATTCTGAAGGCGAGCTACGTGCATCAAAAGGAGAGCCGGGTATCTAATGCCATGGTTATTATCAATTTTGTGCTGAAACAATGTTTTGATGCTGTAGAAGTTCCCGTATCCATTAAGTTCGGCATGATACAACTTCCGCAAATACAGCTGCCACATATATGGCTCGACCTCCAGGGACATGACCTTGACAACACATTCATAGAATGCCAGGATGAGGATATATTTGTATGGATGAAAACCAGCATCTGTAAATATGTTGGAAACATAAAAATCGAACGCATGTTCTTGGGCGACGAGGACTTTTGGAGAATCGGGATACCGGACCACCAAAAGAAGGCATTCCAATTCCTGTTAAATCGAATCAAATGGTCTCAGACCATTTCCATTAAGAACCGCCCGCATATAAAGACATATTACTGCAAAATGAGGGAAACTATGGAAAGGAAGTTTAAAGTAACAATAAATAATTCATTTACGGAAGCCGACACGAAATGCTGGGCATGTGACAAGGAGAAAACGACGGAGGAGTTAAAGAAATGCTCCGCTTGTAAGGTTGCCCGCTATTGTGACAAAGCATGTCAGAAAAGGGACTGGATATTACATAAATATGTTTGTGTGAAGCCAATCTCTGTTTAGCCTTCTCAATGTTGGGATAAGCTGCTAGGCTACCAAACTCGATGAAATTTGGAACATTTTAGACTAGCATTCTACATGGACAGGCATATGGTCCCAAACAATGACAGTGTCCCGATAAATTTCAATGTGAAATAATCGGTTATTAACATTGGTTGAGTCACTAATATGATGTAAACAATTTTATCCAATTTAATGACTTGCCCGCGTTTCCTCTGACCCTAACACCATGGCTGTTGTAGGACATGGTGTCAGGGCCAGATGAAACTGGTTACTTGATGGCGTGCCTCCGTATTATCCAGAATGTATTTCTATATAATTATTATGTAATAATGACAAGTACTGAACAATTTAATGAGAAGACAACTTGTTAATGTCTCCCCTTTTCCAGTTGGGTGTCTCGTACCATCGTAGAACTTCCCGTGTACATAAGGTACGGTGTTATAAAACCTGAAAAGCAGCTGCGTCATGTGTGGCTGGGACATATCCTTGACAGCACATTTGTAGAATACATGGATAGTTTGTGTGGACAGAAATCAACAGCTTAAATACGTTTGAGACACTAGTAGCGTTCGAATCGGACGCATGTTCTTGGGGGACGAGGACATCCGACCAGAAACGCGGGATACGTGACCATTATTAGAATCAGTTTCGAGCTATTCTAAAGCGACTGGGATTATTTCTGACCAATGGCGTTAGAAAGAACCCCAACCTAGGGGCATATTACTGCAAAATGAGAGAAACAATGATAAGGAAGTTAAACGTGACAAAGAACGCACTTGATGCAAACACGAAAAGCTCAACCGGTAATGTTGCCAGTTATTGTGACATAATCTGTCATACGATGGGATGATAAGATCATAACTATAACTGTCAGGAACCCATACATACGTTGTCTTCTCAAGGTTGGAAACGTGATAGTACACCGAACTTATTGAAATGGGAGACATTTTAGGATATTAACCACTCTATGGCATTGCCACTATATGACCTTACCAACTGTAGGTGTGCGTTACCAGCTGATAACCGCCAACTGGCGTAAGAATGTAACAGTAACACATATGCGGCCCCAGCAAAATAAAAGAATGGAAAATCAAGCTTCTGCCGTAAAACAATTAAATTTAAAAAATGTGATATGTATTATCCTTGATGTTTTTATGTATTGAATATTAGTATTACATTAATTATTCTTGTCTGGTTTTATATTATCTTACACACTATTTTTTTTCACACGGAACAAAATGGTAGAGCTGTTAACAGGCTCACAGCCGAGAATGGCGGGGAAACTTGAATTCCGTAATTATATAGTGCTTTGTTTTAATCGCAAGTTGTAAATATAAGCATTGAACTGCTTTCAGGTAGTTATTGACTGATAATGTCAACTGGACAAAGGCAAATCTAAAACGAAGCTCTAACGCGCATTATTGAATTTGCATTTGTCCAGTTGGCATTATCAGACCATAATTGCCAACTGAAAGCAACTCGTTGCTTAACTGTTTTTGGTCCGAAATTTACTGTGAAATAATCAGCTATTAATCTTTATTGAGTCACTGATACAATGTAAATGTTTTTTCCAATAGGTTATCTTGACGTGTCTTTTCATTTTACCGAATATATTTCTTTTATATATAATCATGACATATAATGACAATTCAATAAGTTAATCTGTTGGTATCTCTGTCTCTCTTACCAGTTTGGTGCCGAGTACTATCATGCGTCAATATTTATTAACATATAGTAATTACGAATGTTATAATTACAAATATTTTGATATCGTTATCTATGTAGTGTTTTATGTACATATTCGCGTTAACCAGCATGATGATTCGAGCGTAACTGACAACAATAATTTACTCTAAATCGACGAAGCAAAGTTAAAATATAAGTTGAATGAACGACTAACGCAGAACCTATGAAAATGGTTAGGGTCATCTTCGTCGGCAACACATACCATGCAAAGGCAGAGTTTTCCATTATCTCAAAAACAATAGAGGATAGCGACATAACTAACTATAACTCAAAAGCGATAACAAAAGAACAAAATACGAAACAAAAATACAAATTTCCATGAAGAGTGTGGACCCATGATCAAGTGTATAATGATAATAAGACCAGGTGCCCTGTACTGTTTACTGTTAACACATGACATATCAATGATAACCTATCTTCATATCATCGCTAAATCACTATGCTGTTTGTATGTAATATGAAACAAATATGGCGTTGTGAAAACATTTTGTGCAACATTTATGCATATGACACTTAAAAATTATGATAATATATTTGTATAATTCTATAATTGTACAGAAGATATATTGACACATTTCAAAAACAATTTAGAGCTATGTACAGCATTTAAATTACTATACAGCTGTTTCATCCTTCCATGACTCACGAGTGATGCTAAGGGCTTAAAGTGATATTATGAGGTGACCAAAACATATCAAACGAAATGTCACAATCTTGATGGGGTGACGCAAAATACCTTTATATCAATAAATTTTGTTATGCTCAATTTTTGGATTTCAAAAGAACTTTGAGAACATGTGTATATTCTGAACCGTCTCACTATTCAAAATAATTAAACGTGTAGGTTAAGATGTATCTTAGAGACGTAAAAGTTCATCAGCAGTGTCTATCACCTGCAATCTCAAAGACTTGTACAATAGATATAAAAAGATATAAGCAATTTTCTAAAGAAATTGAGAGTTACAGTACATACATATTTACATACACATACATTCACAGTTTTTAAGATTGGAATTCAAAAGAACATTAAGTGCATATGCATATTCTAAATCGTATCAATTTTGAATTATAAATGGACAGATAAAAAAACGGAAAAAAGAACACAGGCAAATCAATTCCTGTGAAATATTTAGATTTGAGTATTTAAAAAAAAAAACATTTGTATTTTTGCGTTGATTGAAATCTATTAAGAATATCTGGTTTATGATAAAATCCAATGTACCGAATTGCATTTGAATATAAGTTACTTGAATAATCGTTGGTGCCTCGATCTATTGTAAAGTATTTGCATACAAGGGGTAAAGACAAAATGGAAGTACTAGTAATACTGTTTCAGTAAGCTAGCAATGCCAATAATCCTTGCAAAACTCTTAAAAATAATAATATTGTGCATTATCTAAAATATCCGTCTGTGTCCGCAAGGTCATTGTATCACCACAATAGGCAAACAATCTTAATGAGGAAGTAATAATGGTTAAAATAATGAGACCGATTAGCTAGAGTTAACATAACCGGTATTATAACTTAGGTTTCTACCTGCATTTTTCAGCTTATGTGTAAATAAGCTGTTGTGGGTTTTTTTCAACATCAACTTACATCTTAGGGAAAATAATAAAATCTACAAAAATCAAGTTTATAATCGTTTGACAATGTGTTAAGATGTTAATCCGAAGACTGTCCTAACTTATATGGTATGTCGGAAGGCCCATGCTGAACATTTTTGAATTGTGATCGTCTGAGTGGAAGAGATATGTTTAACTCTAGATAGCTAGTAATGTGCTCTCTGTTTGATAACCTGGGATTCCTCAAATGATCTCGTGATCGATGGACTTTGGAGCCAGATCTATATTATACATACTTTCATTTTCACTTTCTTCAAACGGATAGCCATGGATTTTACAAGGCATCCTTTCGGACTTCCAGCCTCTCATCCAAAGGCAGATATTGTTAACACTATTCTGAAGGCGAGCTACGAGAATCAGAAGGAGAGTGGAGTAACCAATGACTGTTGGTATGTCAATATTGTGCTGAAACAATGCTTTGATGTCGTAGAAATTCCCGTGTCAATAAAGCGCGGAATACTACAGATTGGGAAGATACAGCTGCCTTATGCGTGGCTGGACTTCCAGGGATATGTCCTTGACAACACATCCGTAAATCAGGCTGAGCTTATATTTGTATTGATGAAAACCAACAATTGGAAGTATGTTGAAGACACTAGTTTTGCTAAAACGGACCACATCCTTACGGGGGACGAAGCAATTATTCGTAGACTTGGGATACCGGATCATAAAAAGAAGGCATTGCAATTCCTGTCAAATCGACTCGAATCGCCTCTGACCATTGCCGTTAGAAATCTCCCGTATATAGGGATATATTACGTCAAAATGAGGGAAACCATGGAAAAAAAGTTTAAAGTGACAATAAAGAATTCATTTGTGGATGTCAACACGACATGCTGGACATGTGAGAAGAAAAAATCGACGGATGAGTTAAAGAAATGCTCCGCTTGTAAGGTTGCCCGCTATTGTGACAAAGCATGTCAGAAAAAGGACTGGAGACGTCATAAATATGAATGTTTGAAGCCGATCTCTGCTTAGTCTCCTTAAAGTTGGAAGAAGCTAGTAAGCATTTAGGTTATTCCACTGAACAGACATGTTTCTTAACAGCAATAGTGCCAGATTAATTTTAATGAGAAATAATCAGTTATTTGTTGTATCACTGACATGTATCATCTGGAATGTATATCTATATAATTATTAATTTACTATGTATAAATGAGAAACAATTCGCTGAAATCTCCCTTCTTCCAGTTGGATGTCACGTACCATCGTAGAACTTTCCGAATCCGTAAGGTACGGTGTGATAAAACTTCCTGATAAACAACTGTGTCATGTCTGGCTCAACTTCCAGGAACTTATCCTTAACACATTCGCAGATTACATGGATGAGGATGGTCTTGTGTGGATAAAAATCAACAGCTTAAATATGTCGGAGACACTTGTAGTCGTTAGATTCGAATCACCCATAAATACAGGAATATAACTTCAATATGAAAGTAACAATAGACAGGAAATTAAACGTGACAATTAAGAACTCATTTGATCAGAACATGGAATGCCGGGCTTGTGACTAGAAAAAAATGCTAATGGATAAAAGAAATCCTCAACCTGTAAGGTTGCTAGTTATTGTGATAAAATATGTCAACCGAATGGGAAGATCATAAATATATTTTTTGTAACCCATATCTACGTAGTCTTCTCAAAGTTGGAAACGTGAGAGTATAACGTGCTCATTGACATTAGAGACATTTTGTTGGTATCTATGTCTCTCTTACCAGTCTGGTGTCGAGTACCACCACATGTTGATATTAATTCACTTAAAGTGATCACAAGTGTCCAAATTACAAATATGTGATATGGATATCTAATACATGTATATCTATTTATAAATTAAAGGAAACAAATGTTACAGGAAAATTCCTAATGGTGTGATTTTCATTGATATGACATAAGAAAAAGTGTTTTACTATGTACTTATACACGTTAACCAGCAGGATGTTTCAAGGGTTATTGACAACAATAGTTAACCAATATGTAAATTCTAAATCGACGAAGTTTAGTTGAAATATGAATATAATGAACAAGCAATGCAGAACCTAGGAAAATGGAAAGGTTCCCCTTCATCAGCAACATGTACCATACATTTAGTCAAGTATAAATTAAAGTTTTCTTTTATTTAAGCAATAAACTGCCTAGATGCGGCAGACCTACTCCTACTGGTATAACTGCCACATGTGTCACAGACAAACTGAATGGTGCGCGCTAGCGCACCATGATTGTTTGTCTGTGACACATGTGGCAGTTATACCAGTAGGTCTGCCGCATCTAGGCAGTTTATCGCTTATATTTACGTTCTATTAATGAATCGCAAAAATAAAAAAATATCTTTGTTTACATTTTTTGCAAGTGAGATATTCATACGCCCTCAGGGCAACTTCAGTTATACTCTCATAGATGAAGCTGCTTTTGGTAGGGATTTACTAGTAATATATAAGGGCATTGCCACACCAAATGTAAATATTAACTCAAAAACATCATAGAATACCAACATAATAACGAAACCATCACTACAACTCAAAAACGATAACATAAGGACAAAATACGAACAAATATTAAAATTTCGATGAAGAGTAGAAACCCCTGATCAACTACAATGATTAATTAAAGTTAACATTACCCGGTATTATAATTCAGGTTTCCACCTGCATTTTATCAGCTTATGTATCGAATTTACCTTACGTCTTCTGGAAAATACTAAGGCCTATAGCAATCAAGTTTTTTTAATTGTTTATCAATGTGTTTAGATGTCATTCCGAAGACTGTCCTAACATATATGGTATGTCAGAAGGCCTGATGCTGAATGTTGGATTGTGATCGTCTGAGGAGAAGATATATTTTTATCTTTAATTGTAGACAGCTAGTAATGTGATCTCTATTTGATAACCCCGGCTTCCTCAAATGATGGATACTTTCATTTTCACTTTCTCATTTCTGCATAAAACGATAGTAAAATAACAACCATGGATTTTACAAGGCATCCTTTTGGAACTCCAGTCTCTCATCCATAGGTCAATACCGTTAACATCGTTCTGAAAGCTAACTATATGTGTCAAAAGGAGAGAGGAGTATCCAGCGCTTATACGATAATCAATTTGGTGCTTAAACATTGTTTTGATGCTGTAAAAAAAACCACGTATCCTTAACGTTCGGTATCCGTTAACGTTCGGCTGTTTTAAATTTGATATCTTTTTAAATTGTG